>NC_084561.2:3381323-3418823 GCF_033978685.3 Nerophis lumbriciformis
AAAGTTTAAAAGTAGCATATATTAATGCAGTATGAAGAAGAATGTTTTAATGTAGACATGCAAGCCTTGAAAGAACATTTTGAAAATCAAGACTACATTTCCTGCAAATGGGTGCATTTCTACCCTATATTTTAACTTTAGATTTATTCTCATATCAAACTCTTTTGGCTGTCTTTTTGACACTTACCCTCCACACCCTGGATTATAAATAATGTGAATAATTCAATGTGATGATCTTGTGTGATGACTGTATTATGATGATGGTATATATCTGATAGTATATATCTGTATCATGAATCAATTTAAGTGGACCCCGACTCAAACAAGTTGAAAAACTTATTGGGGTGTTACCATTTAGTGGTCAATTGTACGGAATATGTACTTCACTGTGCAACCTACTAATAAAAGTCTCAATCAATCAATCAAAACACATAGAATCATCATACTGCTGTGATTATATGCATCAAGTGTTCATTCAAGGCTAAGGCAAAATATCGAGATATATATTGTGTATCGCAATATGGCCGTAAAATATCGTAATATTAAAAAAAGGCCATATCGCCCAGCCCTAGTTTAATGATGCCATTTCTGTTTGTCATGTATAATTTTGTCTATTTTGTGTTTATCCTTGAATAAACAGGTCAGTTTCTTGTTACCAACCATTGTGTATTATTCAAACTCCCCTAATTCAGCTGGCTAGTTGTTATCAAGAGTACTAAAACCCTTTTCAACATGATTCTGACAACTAAGTAGGCTAAATAACTTTAAACTTTAATACATGCTCGGATAGGCCAGTATCTATCGGTATCGGTCAGTATCGGTATCGGTCAGTATCGGTATCGGATCGGAAATGCAAAAACAATACCGGTATCGGATCGGAAGTGCAAAAACCTGGATCGGGACATCCCTATATTGGACCACAAATACAAAAAAGTAACCGGTCTGGAGCCGCAAAAAATTAAAAGACTTATACAAGTGTTATAATGATGGCAACACATGATGTAAGTGGCTAATTCGCTATATTAGCCTACTATCAAAATGACTATGCATCGCAGGCTGACACAAATCGAAATGTTGAAATGTAGTATTTATCCTACACATTTTTACATTAGAAATCATAAGTAAAATTCTCTCAGAAGGTGAGATAACTCCTGGAAATGGCCAAAGGTATAGATGTGTGTGTCCACGTAAAAGGAAACGGCAGGCTGTCTTCTAATGGATTTATTACAATCTTTGCTGTGGTCTGGAACAACATGGCACACTAACAACTATCAGCAACGCAGCCAATATTACATACAGAAAATGTGTCATGAGACATGGAAAAAATAAACTAAATACACAGAGGACATAAATAAAGGAAATTAAATGAGCTCAAATATACCTACAAACGAGGCGTAATGACGCAATATGTACATACAGCTAGCCTAAATAGCATGCTAGCTATTAGCTTGCAGTCATGCAGTGACCAAATATGCCTGATTAGCGCTCCAACAAGTCAATAACAGCAACAAAACTCACCTACGCACAGTATAAAACGTTTGGTGGACAAAATGAGACAAAGAAGGAGTGGCATAAAAATTGTATTTCTGTGGCAGCATCAGAGAAAGTTGTACATGTAAACAAACTGTTGAGTAACAGTGCACACAACGGTGAGTTCAAGGGCCGCTGAAATTAGTCGGACAAATCGATGCGAATATTGTCATCAGTGAAGCATAAACACAAACATTTGAAACAGTGGGCTTTCTAACAATTAGGAAGGTTTGTGTCATGTTTGTCCTCCTACTGAAACCATCCATCCATCCATCCATCCATCTTCTTCCGCTTATCCGAGGTCGGGTCGCGGGGGCAGCAGCTTAAGCAGGGAAGCCCAGACTTCCCTCTCCCCAGCCACTTCGTCCAGCTCCTCCCGGCATGTCCTGGGTCTTCCCCGTGGCCTCCTACCGGTCGGACGTGCCCGAAACACCTCCCTAGGGAGGCGTTCGGGTGGCATCCTGACCAGATGCCCGAACCACCTCATCTGGCTCCTCTCCATGTGGAGGAGCAGCGGCTTTACTTTGAGCTCCCCCCGAATGACAGAGCTTCTCACCCTATCTCTAAGGGAGAGCCCCGCCACCCGGCGGAGGAAACTCATTTGGGCCGCTTGTACCCGTGATCTTGTCCTTTCGGTCATGACCCAAAGCTCATGACCATAGGTGAGGATGGGAACGTAGATCGACCGGTAAATTGAGAGCTTTGCCTTCCGGTTCAGCTCCTTCTTCACCACAACGGATCGATACAGCGTCCGCATTACTGAAGACGCCGCACCGATCCGCCTGTCGATCTCACGATCCACTCTTCCCCCACTCGTGAACAAGACTCCAAGGTACTTGAACTCCTCCACTTGGGGCAAGATCTCCTCCCCAACCCGGAGATGGCACTCCACCCTTTTCCGGGAGAGAACCATGGACTCGGACTTGGAGGTGCTGATTCCCATCCCAGTGCTTCACACTCGGCTGCGAACTGATCCAGTGAGAGCTGAAGATCTTGGCCGGAGGAAGCCATCAGGACCACATCATCTGCAAATAGCAGTGACCTAATCCTGCAGCCACCAAACCAGATCCCCTCAACGCCTTGACTGCGCCTAGAAATTCTGTCCATAAAAGTTATGAACAGAATGGGTGACAAAGGGCAGCCTTGGCGGAGTCCAACCCTCACTGGAAACGTGTCCGACTTACTGCCGGCAATGCGGACCAAGCTCTGGCACTGATTATACAGGGAGCGGACTGCCACAATCAGACAGTCCGTTACCCCATACTCTCTGAGCACTCCCCACAGGACTTCCCGGGGTACACGGTCGAATGTCTTCTCCAAGTCCACAAAGCACATGTAGACTGGTTGGGCAAACTCCCATGCACCCTCAAGGACCCCGCCGAGAGTATAGAGCTGGTCCACAGTTCCACGACCAGGACGAAAACCACACTGTTCCTCCTGAATCCGAGGTTCGACTATCCGGCGTAGCCTCCTCTCCAGTACACCTGAATAGACCTTACCGGGAAGGCTGAGGAGTGTGATCCCACGATAGTTAGAACACACCCTCCGGTTCCCCTTCTTAAAGAGAGGAACCACCACCCCGGTCTGCCAATCCAGAGGTACCGCCCCCGATGTCCACGCGATGCTGCAGAGTCTTGTCAACCAAGACAGCCCCACAGCATCCAGAGCCTTAAGGAACTCCGGGCGGATCTCATCCACCCCCGGGGCCTTGCCACCGAGGAGCTTTTTAACTACCTCAGCCCCAGAAATAGGAGAGCCCACCACAGATTCCCCAGGCCCTGCTTCCTCATAGGAAGACGTGCTGGTAGGATTGAGGAGGTCTTCGAAGTATTCCCTCCACCGATCCACAACATCCGCAGTCGAGGTCAGCAGAGCACCATCCCCACCATACACGGTGTTGACACTGCACTGCTTCCCCTTCCTGAGGCGGCGGATGGTGGTCCAGAATTGCTTCGAAGCCGTCCGGAAGTCTTTTTCCATGGCCTCCCCAAACTCCTCCCATGTCCGAGTTTTTGCCTCCGCGACCGCTGAAGCCGCACACCGCTTGGCCTGTCGGTACTTGTCCGCTGCCTCAGGAGTCCTATGAGCCAAAAGAACCCGATAGGACTCCTTCTTCAGCTTGACGGCATCCCTCACCGCCGGCGTCCACCAACGGGTTCTAGGATTACCGCCACGACAGGCACCAACCACCTTGCGGCTACTGAAACCATATTACAACAAAAAACATAATGTTCACCCCTTTTTTTTCCCATTTCCATACATTTTTGAAAAAGCTCCATGGAGCCACCAGGGCGCCGCTAAAGAGCCACATGTGGCTCTAGAGCCGCGGGTTGCTGACCCCCGATATAGAGCTTTACTTATTTATTGTATAAAATACTTCTGTAAACAAAAATGTAGCATAGTACCACAAATGAGTAATAAATAATGCATGTAGCGATTGCACAATGAATGCATAGATGCAAAAATCAACACAAAAACGTAAAATCAATACCATAGTTTGTCTCGTTTGGCTAAACACTAGGCGGGTAAACAAGCGTATTTCCTGTTTTGTCTGGCCCATATCTAAAAAAAAAATTTTACTTTTATTCCAACTTTTTTTATTGGCATTTTCAAATGGACAGGAAAAAAGTGCAAGTCAAAACAGTACAATTTTAAAGTCAGTAAATGATTCACACCCTTTCCCTTAAAACCCAAACCACCCACTCAGGTCCCACTAACGAGGGACAAATGGCACAATTATGTAACAAGTAAGACGACAAAGACAGACACATTCTCACACACACACACACACACACACATACGAGGCCAGAGACAGACAGATATATATAAAAAATAATATATATATACCGTATTTTCCGCACCATAAGGCGCCCTGGGTTATAAGCCGCGCCTTCAATGAACGGCATATTTCAAAACTTTGTCCACCCATAAGCCGCCCCGTGTTGTAAGCCGCATCTAACTGCGCTAAAGGAATGTCAAAAAAACAGTCATGGAGTCGTATATCAACATGGACGGAGCTGCGTGAAAAAAGCCACCCGGCCTCTTCGCGTAAACTTAAACTTACCTTAACCACTCGCTCATCTTTTCTTCATCCATCCCTTCGAGTTAGCTTTTATGATGACGCCGGCTGGAAAGGTCTCTTTTGGCAAGGTCTTCCTTTTGAATATAACCATGGGTGGAAGTTTCTGGCCATTAGCATGGCAAGCTAGAACCACAGTGAAGGATGACTTCTCATTCCCTGTGGTGCGAATATTCACCGCACGTGCTCCCGTTGTATCCACAGTGCGGTTCACAGGAATATCAGTTGCTGTGAAATAGTAATCCGTGTGCGGATGGAGAGATTGCGTCTTTTCATGAACCGGATCCCTGTCGCTTGGTAGGAGCCATTTTGTGGTCTTTACAGATGTAAACACACAAAGGAAATGAAACGTACGGTGATATCCGCGCGCTTTTTCTTCTTCTACGCGGGCGGGTGGTTGCTTACAGTAGAAGAAGAAGCGCTTCCTGTTCTATGGGGGCGGGTGCTTACCTTGGCGGTTGCTTGCGTAGAAGAAGAAGCGCTTCCTGTTCTACCGGGAAAAAAAGATGGCGGCTGTTTACCGAAGTTGCGAGACTGAAACTTTATGAAAATGAATCTTAATATTTATCCATATATAAAGCGCACCGGGTTATAAGGCGCACTGTCAGCTTTTGAGAAAATTTGTGGTTTTTAGGTGCGCCTTATAGTGCGGAAAATACGGTAATAATAATATTTAAAGCTGCAAGCAGCGTTGTTCGGGCCCGCGTATTTGGCAGGTGCTAGTCCTAAGTGTCCCAATACTTTTGTCTACTTTTAGTCTGAAGTGTCCCAAGACTTTTGTCTAGTGTACCTACCTTGTCTGCATTGTGTGGGCATGTTGGTAATTCCTGCCTTTGAGCAGCCATCTTAAAAAAACAGCACCGCAGCAGCATCAGCGCAGCGGGTCTTTGAAGGGTCATAAAATCAAAACCGGAGCAGGTATTAAAAATCCCATCTATACTTTTAATCACAAGGGTTTTATCTCTCACCTGTGTTAGTTTGAAGGCGAAACGACAAACGCGCTCAGAGGAGATAGATTTTGAAGGAAGGTGACCGGTTTTTACAAAAAAATTGTTTTGAAGGGGGAATAGCAAACTTCCTGTTGATTTTTGCTGGGGGTTGTCAATTTATGACCTACAAAAAGGTTTTTGTTTCATGTCTCAGGCAGTTTTGTCATTTTTTTCTTCCGAGGAGCACGTTTTTCTCCGTTTCATTCAAAAATTGCTCTAGAGCGCAATTTTTAAATTTGGGGTTAGGTTTTTTTATTAGATGGCAATTTTTGCCAGTCCTGATGTGTGTGTTCAGTTTGGTGAGTTTTGAAGCATGTTAAGGGGGTCAAATTACAGCTCAAAAAGGCAAAAGTGACTGTTTTTAGTACTTTTTTGTCTTGAAGGGGGAATTGCCAACTTCCTGTTGATTTTAGCCCGAGAATGTACCATTATGAAAGTTAGGTCTGAGTCAGACCTACATAGAGGATTTTGTTTCATGTCTTTCCGACCTTCCTAGTGGGAGTTACAGGCAGTCTAGTTTTTTTTTCTCCTAGGGGGCGCTAGAGTGCAATCTTGAGTTTTGGGGTTTGGTTTTTTTATTAAAAGACAATTTTCGCAGGTCCTGATGTGTGGGTCAAATATGGTGAGTTTTGAACCATGTTGAGTGGGTCAAATTAGTGCTCAAAGAGGCGGCGGAAGAATAATAAAGAAATAAAACGTTACAATAACAATAGGTCCTTATGTCCCATTGCATAAGGACTCCCTTCGGGAGTCCTTTTGCAATGGGCCATTGCGGGCCCTAATAATAAAATAAAATAAAAATTAATAATAATAATACTAATTAAAGCTGCAAGCAGCATTGGTCGGGCCCGCGTATTTGGCAGGTGCTAGTCCTAAGTGTCCCAATACTTTTGTTCAGTTTTCGTCATAAGTGTCCCAATACTTTTGTCTACTTTTAGTCCGAATTCTCCCAATACTTTTGTTTAGTGTACCTACCTTGTCTGCATTGTGTGGGCACGCTGGTGCTTCCTGCTTTTAAGCAGCCTTCTTGAAAAAACAGCAGCATCAGCGCAGCGGCTCTTTGAAGGGTCATAAAATCAAAACCGGAGCCGGTATTAAAACTCTTTCGATAGCTTTTAATCAAAAGGGTTCAATCTCTCTCCTGTGTTAGTTTGAAGCCGAAACAACAAACACGCTCAGAGGAGATAATGTCTGAAGAAAGGTGACCGGTTTTTACAAAAATGTTGTGTTGAAGGGGGAATAGCAAGCTTCTTGTAGATTTTTGCTGGGGGTTGTCAATTTATGAAATGTAGATCTAAGTGAGACCTACGGAGAGGATTTTGTTTCATGTCTCTCCAACCTTCCCAGTGGGAGTTACAGGCAGTTTTGTCATTTTTTTCTCCCGAGGAGCAGTTTTTTCTCCGTTTTATTCAAAAATTGCTCTAGAGCGCAATTTTTAAATTTGGGGTCAGGTTTTTTATTAGATCACAATTTTTGCCAGTCCTGATGTGTGCGTTCAGTTTGGTGAGTTTTGAAGCATGTTAAGGGGGTCAAATTACAGCTCAAAGAGGCAAAAGTGACATTTTGTAGTACTTTTTTGTCTTGAAGGGGGAATTGCCAACTTCCTGTTGATTTTAGCCCGAGAATGTACCATTATGAAAGTTAGGTCTGAGTCAGACCTACATAGAGGATTTTGTTTCATGTCTTTCCGACCTTCCTAGTGAGAGTTACAGGCAGTCTAGTTTTTTTTTCTCCTAGGGGGCGCTAGAGTGCAATCTTGAGTTTTGGGGTTTGTTTTTTTTATTAAAAGACAATTTTCGCAGGTCCTGATGTGTGGGTCAAATATGGTGAGTTTTGAACCATGTTGAGTGGGTCAAATTAGTGCTCAAAGAGGCGGCGGAAGAATAATAAAGAATAAAACGAACGAAAAACAATAGGTCCTTATGTCCCATTGCATAAGGACTCCCTGTGGGAGTCCTTTTGCAATGGGCCATTGCGGGCCCTAAGAATAAAACGAACGAAAAACAATAGGTCCTTATGTCCCATTGCATAAGGACTCCCTGTGGGAGTCCTTTTGCAATGGGCCATTGCGGGCCCTAATAATAAAGAATAATAAAACGAACGAATAACAATAGGTCCTTATGTCCCATTGCATAAGGACTCCCTTGGGGAGTCCTTTTGCAATGGGCCATTGCGGGCCCTAATAAAGAATAATAAAACGAACGAATAACAATAGGTCCTTATGTCCCATTGCATAAGGACTCCCTTGGGGAGTCCTTTTGCAATGGGCCATTGCGGGCCCTAATAAAACGTTACAATAACAATAGGTCCTTATGTCCCATTGCATAAGGACCCCCTTCAGGAGTCCTTTTGCAATGGGCCATTGCGGGCCCTAATAATAAAATAAAATAAAAATTAATAATAATAATAATAATAATATATAATAAAATAAAAAAATAGAATAAAATAATGCTAATAAATAAAAGGGAGATTATTCCTCATCTGCGTCTGGGCATAGGTCAAGAGAGTTGACATACAGCAAAAAAGGGCTCCATTCTTTTAAATTCCTTTTTGAGAAGCATTTTGTTTGAGTCATGGTAATAAATGTGACTGTTTTGCCGTTCCAGGAGAGGAACAAGGATGGCACCATTCATTACGCCCACCTGCCTCCCCCGTCCAAGGAGCAGGAGAAACGGCGTCTGGCCGCCAGGGGCTTCCTGCCGCCGCCGCAGGACGACTTCGCCGACCTGTGCAACCTCCCCAAACTCAACGAGGACAGCATCCTCGGCAACCTGCGCACGCGCTTCCGCAAGAAGAAGATCTACACGTACGCCGGCAGCATCCTCATCGCCATCAACCCCTTCAAGTTCCTGCCCATCTACAACCCCAAGTACGTCAAGCTGTACGAGAACCACCAGCTGGGCAAGCTGGAGCCGCACATCTTCGCCATCGCCGACGTGGCGTACTACGCCATGCTGCGCAAGAAGGTCAACCAGTGCATCGTCATCTCCGGGGAGAGCGGCTCGGGGAAGACGCAGAGCACCAACTTCCTCATCCACTGTCTGACGGCGCTCAGCCAGAAGGGCTACGCCAGCGGCGTGGAGAGGACCATCCTGGGAGCCGGGCCCGTCCTGGAGGTAGGACCATCTACTTGCTCTGCTTCTGGTCTATTTATTACTCCGCCACTTAGAAAGGACATCAAAATTGTTGTTTTTCACAATTTTTCCGACCATAGACGCACCAAGAGCGGGTTTATTTGGCTCGATTTTTATACAAAAGGTGCACCGGATTATAAGGCGCATTAAAGGAGAGCAGCACTATTTTTTATTTTTTTATTTTCCCCTTACCACACTGCAAAAAGTCAGCATAGGAAGATGGCACCATAGCACAAACGATAACACATTTTATCAGAATATTTGCTGGGGTTTTTTTGTTGTGAAAACTGTTTTTATGGCCATCAGCTGCGAAGAAAAATCCATAATTTAGCCGCACCGCTTTATAAGCCACAGGCTTCAAAGCGTAGGAAGATAGCACCATAGCACAAACAATAACACACTTTATCAGCGTATTTGCTTGTTTTGAAAACCTTTTTTGTTTTGAAAACTGTTATTAAAGGATAATCAACAGCGAAAAATCCATAATTTAGCCGCACTGCCTTATAAGCCGCAGTCTTCAAAGCGTAGGAAGATAGCGCCATAGCACAAACAATAACACACCTTATCAGCGTATTTGCTTTTTTTGTTTTGAAAACTGTTTTTAATGGATACTTAACAGCGAAAAATCCATAATTTAGCCGCACCGCCTTATAAGCCGCAGGCTTCAAAGCGTAGGAAGATGGCACCATAGCACAAACAATAACACACTTTATCAGCGTATTTGCTTGTTTTGTTTTTTGTTTTGAAAACTGTTTTTAATGGATAATCACCAGCGAAAAATCCATAATTTAGCCTCACCGCTTTATAAACCGCAGGCTTCAAAGCGTAGGAAGATGGCACCATAGCACAAACAATAACACACTTTATCAGAGTATTTGCTTGTTTTTTTTTTTTTGTTGTGAAAACTTTCTTTGTTTTGATAACTTTATTTATGGTCATCAACGGCGAAAAATCCATAATTTAGCCGCACCGCCTTATAAGCCACAGGCTTCAAAGCGTAGGAAGATGGCACCATAGCACAAACGATAACACATTGTATCAGAATATTTGCTGGGGGGTTTTTTGTTGTGAAAACTGTTTTTATGGCCATCAGCTGCGAAGAAAAATCCATAATTTAGCCGCACCGCTTTATAAGCCACAGGCTTCAAAGCGTAGGAAGATAGCACCATAGCACAAACAATAACACATTGTATCAGCTTATTTGCTTGTTTTTTTGTTGTTGTGAAAACTTTTTTTGTTGTGATAACTTTATTTATGGCCATCAATGGTGAAAAATACATAATTTAGCCTTATAAGCCGCAGTCTTCAAAGCGTAGGAAGATGGCACCATAGCACAAACAATAACACACCTTATCAGCGTATTTGCTTGTTTTTTTTTGTTTTGAAAACTTTTTTTGTTTTGGTAACTTTATTTATGGCCATCAACGGCGAAAAATCCATAATTTAGCCGCACCGCTTTATAAGCCGCAGGCTTCAAAGCGTAGGAAGATGGCGCCATAGCACAAACAATAACACACTTTATCAGCGTATTTGCTTGTTTGTTTTATTTGTTGTGAAAACTTTTTTTGTTTTGATAACTTTATTTATGGCCATCAATGGTGAAAAATCCATAATTTAGCCGCACCGCCTTATAAGCCACAGGCTTCAAAGCGTAGGAAGATGGCACCATAGCACAAACAATAACACACCTTATCAGCGTATTTACTTGTTTTTTTTTTGTTGTGAAAACAAAAAAAGTTTTGAAAACTGTTTTTAATGGCCATTAACGGCGAAAAATCCATAATTTAGCCGCACAGCCTTATAAACCGCAAGCTTCAAAGCGTAGGAAGATAGCACCATAGCACAAACAATAACACACTTTATCAGGGTATTTGCTTGTTTTTTTTTGTTGTGAAAACTTTTTTTGTTTTGATAACTTTATTTATGGCCATCAACGGCGAAAAATCCATAATTTAGCCGCACCGCTTTATAAGCCGCAGTCTTCAAAGCGTAGGAAGATGGCACCATAGCACAAACAATAACACACTTTATCAGCGTATTTGCTTGTTGTTGTTTTTTTGTTGTTGTGAAAAATTTTTTTGTTTTGATAACTTTATTTATGGCCCTCAATGGTGAAAAATCCATAATTTAGCCGCACCGCTTTATAAGCCGCAGGCTTTAAAGCATAGGAAGATGGCACCATAGCACAAACGATAACACATTGTATCAGTATATTTGCTGGGGGTTTTTTGTTGTGAAAACTGTTTTTATGGCCATCAGCTGCGAAGAAAAATCCATAATTTAGCCGCACCGCTTTATAAGCCACAGGCTTCAAAGCGTAGGAAGATAGCACAAACAATAACACATTGTATCAGCGTATTTGCTTGTTTTTTTTTTGTTGTGAAAACCTTTTTTGTTTTGAAAACTGTTTTTAATGGATAATCAACAGCGAAAAATCCATAATTTAGCTTCACCGCCTTATAAGCCGCAGGCTTCAAAGCGTAGGAAGATGGCGCCATAGCACAAACAATAACACACTTTATCAGCGTATTTGCTTGTTTTGTTTTTTGTTGTGAAAACTTTTTTTGTTTTGAAAACTGTTTTTAATGGCCATCAACGGCGAAAAATCCATAATTTAGCCGCACCGCTTTATAAGCCGCAGTCTTCAAAGCGTAGGAAGATGGCACCATAGCACAAACAATAACACACTTTATCAGCGTATTTGCTTGTTTTTTTTTTGTTGTGAAAACTTTTTTTGTTTTGATAACTTTATTTATGGCCATCAACGGTGAAAAGTCCATAATTTAGCCGCACCGCCTTATAAGCCGCAGGCTTCAAAGTGTAGGAAGATGGCGCCATAGCACAAACAATAACACACTTTATCAGCGTATTTGCTTGTTTTTTTTTTTTTTTGTTGTGAAAACTTTCTTTGTTTTGATAACTTTATTTATGGCCATCAACGGTGAAAAGTCCATAATTTAGCCGCACCGCCTTATAAGCCGCAGGCTTCAAAGTGTAGGAAGATGGCGCCATAGCACAAACAATAACACACTTTATCAGCGTATTTGCTTGTTTTTTTTTGTTGTGAAAACTTTTTTTGTTTTGATAACTTTATTTATGGCCATCAACGGCGAAAAATCCATAATTTAGCCGCACCGCCTTATAAGCCGCAGTCTTCAAAGCGTAGGAAGATGGCACCATAGCACAAACAATAACACACCTTATCAGCGTATTTGCTTGTTTTTTTTTTTTTTTGTTGTGAAAACTTTCTTTGTTTTGATAACTTTATTTATGGCCATCAACGGTGAAAAGTCCATAATTTAGCCGCACCGCTTTATAAGCCGCAGTCTTCAAAGTGTAGGAAGATGGCACCATAGCACAAACAATAACACACTTTATCAGCGTATTTGCTTGTTTTTTTTTTTTTTTGTTGTGAAAACTTTCTTTGTTTTGATAACTTTATTTATGGCCATCAACGGTGAAAAGTCCATAATTTAGCCGCACCGCTTTATAAGCCGCAGGCTTCAAAGCGTAGGAAGATAGCGCCATAGCACAAACAATAACACACTTTATCAGCGTATTTGCTTGTTTTTTTTTGTTGTGAAAACTTTTTTTGTTTTGATAACTTTATTTATGGCCATCAACGGCGAAAAATCCATAATTTAGCCGCACCGCCTTATAAGCCGCAGTCTTCAAAGCGTAGGAAGATGGCACCATAGCACAAACAATAACACATTGTATCAGAATATTTGCTGGGGTTTTTTTGTTGTGAAAACTGTTTTTATGGCCATCAGCTGCGAAGAAAAATCCATAATTTAGCCGCACCGCCTTATAAGCCACAGGCTTCAAAGCGTAGGAAGATAGCACCATAGCACAAACAATAACACACTTTATCAGCACATTTGCTTGTTTTGTTTTTTGTTTTGAAAACTGTTTTTAATGGATAATCAACAGCGAAAAATCCATAATTTAGCCTCACCGCCTTATAAGCCGCAGGCTTCAAAGCGTAGGAAGATAGCGCCATAGCACAAACAATAACACACTTTATCAGCGTATTTGCTTGTTTGTTTTATTTGTTGTGAAAACTTTTTTTGTTTTGACAACTTTATTTATGGCCATCAACGGCGAAAAATCCATAATTTAGCCGCACCGCTTTATAAGCCGCAGTCTTCAAAGCGTAGGAAGATAGCGCCATAGCACAAACAATAACACACCATGTCATTGTATTTGCTTGTTTTCTTTGTTGTGAAAACTTTTTTTGTTTTGAAAACTTTTTTTTACTGCCATCAGTTGCGAAAAATCCATAGTTTAGCTTTACCGCCTTATAAGCCGCAGGCTTCAAAGCGTAGGAAGACACTTGTCTTCATCTTTTGTCAAAAGTGTAAACACAAGCAGAACAAGATGTGGAGTTTTTTAGGTTATTTAACAGTTTTGAGTTTGAAGGTTACGGTGGTTTGAGAAGAGGAAAAAAAGAGAAGAGAGGAAATGTGTTTTCCAGGCAAGGCGGACATGTGATATTAAATACTTTACCATAAAGACCACGCTCAGAAAAAGGGAAACAAATTGTAAAAAAAAAGGCCTTCTTAACCCTTTGTGACGTCCCTCCAAGTAAAGTAAAGATCTTCTTCAGTGCAATGAAGTAAACATCTGGCTTTATTTCACCACAACAAAGTGGATTGTTTTGGACAAGTCTTTTGTCCTTTTTTTCTTTTTTCTTTTTTAGTTTTTCAGTGTTAGAGACATTTGTTTTGGTCAATTGCAAAATAATTGTATATATTTTCATCCCTCACACAAGTTCTACTGCGTTTCCTCCTGAGAACCAGTGTCCTTTGTAGTGGACATTTGTGTCCACTGTTATTTTTACTCATGTGCAGTTCCTGCATGCACTACAACCTCTAAATATCTTAGAGCTTTTCCTATGCTAACGTTAGCATGCTAACATTTTGTGCTAACATTTTTACTACTTTGGTGTGTTTAACCTTAAAAATCATGGATTTTGATACTTGCCACCATCTTAGAAGTACGCTAACATTAGCATGCTAACATTTTATGCTAAAATGTTTACTACTTTGGTGTGTTTAACCTTAAAAATCACGGATTTTTGATACTTGCCACCATCTTAGAAGTACGCTAACATTAGCATGCTAACATTTTATGCTAAAAATTGTACTACTTTGGTGGGTTTAACTTTAAAAATCACGGATTTTTGATACTTGCCACCATCTTAGAAGTATGCTAACATTTTATGCAAAAATGTTTACTACTTTGGTGTATTTAACCTTAAAAATCATGGATTTTGATACTTTCCACCATTTTAGAAGTGTACTAACGATAGCATGCTAACATTTTATGCTAAAATGTTTACTACTTGGTGTGTTTAACCTTAAAAATCATGGATTTTGATACTTGCCACCATCTTAGAAGTACGCTAACATTAGCATGCTAACATTTGATGCTAAAATTTTACTACTTTGGTGTGTTTAACCTTAAAAATCACGGATTTTTGATACTTGCCACCATCTTAGAAGTATGCTAACATTAGCATGCTAACATTTTATGCAAAAAATTGTACTACTTTGGTGTGTTTAACCTTAAAAATCACAGATTTTCTGATACTTGCCACCATCTTAGAAGTACGCTAACATTAGCATGCTAACATTTTATGCTAAAAATGTTACTACTTTGGTGTGTTTAACCTTAAAAATCATGGATTTTGATACAAGCCACCAGCTTAGAAGTATGTTAACATTAGCATGCTAACATTTGATGCTAACATTTTTACTACTTTGGTGTGTTTAACTTTAAAAATCACGGATTTTTGATACTTGCCACCATCTTAGAAGTATGCTAACATTTTATGCAAAAATGTTTACTACTTTGGTGTATTTAACCTTAAAAATCATTTATTTTAATACTTGCCACCATCTTAGAAGTACGCTAACATTAGCATGCTAACATTTTATGCTAAAATTTTTACTACTTTGGTGTGTTTAACCTTAAAAATCACGGATTTTTGATACTTGCCACCATCTTAGAAGTACGCTAACATTAGCATGCTAACATTTTATGCTAAAAATTGTACTACTTTGGTGTGTTTAACCTTAAAAATCATGGATTTTGATACTTGCCACCATTTTAGAAGTACGCTGACATTAGCATGCTAACATTTTATGCTAAAACTTTTACTACTTTGGTTTGTTTACCCTTAAAAATCATGGATTTTGCCACCATCTTAGAAGTATGCTAACATTTTATGCAAAAATGTTTACTACTTTGGTGTATTTAACCTTAAAAATCATGGATTTTGATACTTGCCACCATTTTAGAAGTATACTAACGATAGCATGCTAACATTTTATGCTAAAATGTTTACCACTTTGGTGTATTTAACCTTAAAAATCATGGATTTTGATACTTGCCACCATCTTAGAAGTATGCTAACATTAGCATGCTAACATTTTATGCTAAAATTTTTACTACTTTGATGTGTTTAACCTTAAAAATCATGGCTTTTGATACTTGCCACCATCTTAGAAGTACGCTAACATTAGCATGCTAACATTTGATGCTAAAAATTTTACTACTTTCGTGTGTTTAACTTTAGAAATCACGGATTTTTGATACTTGCCGCCATCTTAGAAGTACGCTAACATTTTATGCAAAAATGTTTACTATTTTGGTGTATTTAAGCTTAAAAATCATGGATTTTGATACTTGCCACCATTTTAGAAGTATACTAACGATAGCATGCTAACATTTCATGCTAAAATGTTTACTACTTTGGTGTATTTAACCTTAAAAATCATGGATTTTGATACTTGCCAGCATTTTAGAAGTATACTAACGATAGCATGCTAACATTTCATGCTAAAATGTTTACTACTTTGGTGTGTTTAACCTTAAAAATCATGGATTTTGCCACCATCTTAGAAGTATGCTAACGTTAGCATGCTAACATTAGTATGCTGATGTTTTTTGCTAGCATTTTAACTACTTTTGTATGTTTAATCTTAAAAATTGTGGATTTTGATACTTGCCACCATCTTAGAAGTACGCTAACATTAGCATGCTAACATTTTATGCTAAAATTTTTACTACTTTGGTGTGTTTAACCTTAAAAATCACGGATTTTTGATACTTGCCACCATCTTAGAAGTACACTAACATTAGCATGCTAACATTTGATGCTAACATTTTTACTACTTTGGTGTGTTTAACCTTCAAAATCATGGCTTTTGATACTTGCCACCATCTTAGAAGTACGCTAACATTAGCATGCTAACATTTGATGCTAAAAATTTTACTACTTTGGTGTGTTTAACCATAAAAAATCACAGATTTTTGATACTTGCCACCATCTTAGAAGTACGCTAACATTAGCATGCTAACATTTATGCTAAAAATGTTGCTACTTTGGTGTGTTTAACTTTAAAAATCACGGATTTTTGATACTTGCCACCATCTTAGAAGTACGCTAACATTAGCATGCTAATATTTGATGCTAAAATTTTTACTACTTTGGTGTGTTTAACCTTAAAAATCACAGATTTTTGATAATTGCCACCATCTTAGAAGTATGCTAACATTTTATGCAAAAATATTTACTACTTTGGTGTATTTAACCTTAAAAATCATGGATTTTGATACTTGCCACCATCTTAGAAGTATGCTAACATTAGCATGCTAACATTTTATGCTAAAATTTTTACTACTTTGGTGTGTTTAACCTTAAAAATCACAGATTTTTGATACTTGCCACCATCTTAGAAGTACGCTAACATTAGCATGCTAACATTTGATGCTAAAAATGTTACCACTTTGGTGTGTTTAACCTTAAAAATCACGGATTTTTGATACTTGCCACCATCTTAGAAGTATGCTAACATTTTATGCAAAAATGTTTACTACTTTGGTGTGTTTAACCTTAAAAATCATGGATTTTGCCACCATCTTAGAAGTATGCTAACGTTAGCATGCTAACATTAGTATGCTGATGTTCTATGCTAGCATTTTAACTACTTTTGTATGTTCAATCTTAAAAATTGTGGATTTTGATACTTGCCACCATTTTGAAAGTATGCTAACTTCTTTTAGCATGACAACATAAGTATGCAAACGATTTATGCTAGAATTTTAACTAATTTTATTTATGTAGCCTTAAAAATTATGGATTTTGATACTTGCCACCATCTTAGAAGTATGCTAATGTTAGCATGCTAACATTTTGTGCTAACATTTTTACTACTTTGGTGTGTTTAACCTTTAAAATCATGGATTTTTGATACTTGCCACCATCTTAGAAGTATGCTAACATTAACATGCTAACATTTTGTGCTAAAATGTTTTCTACTTTGGTGTGTTTAACCTTAAAATCATGGATTTTGCCACCATCTTAGAAGTATGCTAATGTTAGCATGCTAACATTAGTATGCTGATGTTTTATGCTAGTATTTTAACTACTTTTGTATGTTTAATCTTAAAACTTGTGGATTTTGATACTTGCCACCATTTTGAAAGTATGCTAACTTCTTCCTTTAGCATGACAACATAAGTATGCAAACGATTTATGCTTGAATTTTAACTAATTTTATTTGTATAGCCTTAAAAATTATGGATTTTGATACTTGCCACCATCTTAGAAGTATGATATCGTTAGCATGCTAACATTAGCATGTTGATGTTTTATGCTAGAATTTAACTAATGTTGTATGTTTAACCTTAAAAATTATGGATTTTGATACTTGCCACCATTTTGGAAGTATGCTAACTTCTTCTGTTAGCATGCTAGCAATAGTAATCTGACGTTTTATGCTAGCATTCTAACAAATTTTGAATGTGTAACCTTAAAAATCATGGATTTTGATACTTGCCACCATCTTAGAAGTACGCTAACTTCTTCTCTGTTGGGATGCTAACGTTAGCATGCCAACATTAGTATGTTGACATTTTATGCCAGCATTTTGACACATTAATTTATTTAAGCCTAAATATGGCTTTTGACACTTGGCGCCATCTTGCAACTATTTTAACTGTTCTCATTTTAACATGCTAACGTTAGCATGCTAGCAATAGTATGCTGACATTTTATGCTAGCATTTTGGCGCATTTCTTTCGTTTAAGCCTAAATATGGCTTTTGATACTTGGCGCCATCTTGCAACTATTTTAACTGTTCTCATTTTAACATGCTAACGTTAGCATGCTAGCAATAGTACGCTGACATTTTATGCTAGCATTTTGGCACATTTCATTTGTTTAAGCCTAAATATGGCTTTTGGTACTTGGTGCCATCTTGCAACTATTTTAACTGTTCTCATTTTAACATGCTAACGTTAGCATGCTAGCAATAGTACGCTGACATTTTGTGCTAGCATTTTGGCGCATTTCTTTCGTTTAAGCCTAAATATGGCTTTTGATACTCGGTGCCATCTTGCAACTATTTTAACTGTTCTCATTTTAACATGCTAACGTTAGCATGCTAGCAATAGTATGCTGACATTTTATGCTAGCATTTTGGCGCATTTCTTTCGTTTAAGCCTCAATATGGCTTTTGATACTCGGCGCCATCTTGCAACTGTTTTAACTGTTCTCATTTTAACATGCTAACGTTAGCATGCTATCAATAGTATGCTGACATTTTATGCTAGCATTTTGGCACATTTAATTTGTTTAAGCCTAAATATGGCTTTTGATACTTGGCGCCATCTTGCAACTATTTTAACTGTTCTCATTTTAACATGCTAGCAATAGTATGCTGACATTTTATGCTAGCATTTTGGCGCATTTCTTTCGTTTAAGCCTAAATGTGGCTTTTGATACTTGGCGCCATCTTGCAACTATTTTAACTGTTCTCATTTTAACATGCTAACGTTAGCATGCTAGCAATAGTACGCTGACATTTTATGCTAGCATTTTGGCGCATTTCTTTCGTTTAAGCCTCAATATGGCTTTTGATACTCGGCGCCATCTTGCAACTGTTTTAACTGTTCTCATTTTAACATGCTAACGTTAGCATGCTAGCAATAGTACGCTGACATTTTATGCTAGCATTTTGGCGCATTTCTTTCGTTTAAGCCTAAATATGGCTTTTGATACTCGGCGCCATCTTGCAACTATTTTAACTGTTCTCATTTTAACATGCTAACGTTAGCATGCTAGCAATAGTATGCTGACATTTTATGCTAGCATTTTGGCGCATTTCTTTCGTTTAAGCCTCAATATGGCTTTTGACACTTGGCGCCATCTTGCAACTATTTTAACTGTTCTCATTTTAACATGCTAACGTTAGCATGCTAGCAATAGTATGCTGACATTTTATGCTAGCATTTTGGCACATTTCTTTCGTTTAAGCCTAAATGTGGCTTTTGATACTCGGCGCCATCTTGCAACTATTTTAACTGTTCTCATTTTAACATGCTAACGTTAGCATGCTAGCAATAGTATGCTGACATTTTGTGCTAGCATTTTGGCGCATTTCTTTCGTTTAAGCCTAAATACGGCTTTTGATACTTGGCGCCATCTTGCAACTATTTTAACTGTTCTCATTTTAACATGCTAACGTTAGCACGCTAGCAATAGTATGCTGACATTTTGTGCTAGCATTTTGGCGCATTTCTTTCGTTTAAGCCTAAATACGGCTTTTGATACTTGGCGCCATCTTGCAACTATTTTAACTGTTCTCATTTTAACATGCTAACGTTAGCATGCTAGCAATAGTATGCTGACATTTTATGCTAGCATTTTGGCACATTTAATTTGTTTGAGCCTAAATATGGCTTTTGATACTTGGCGCCATCTTGCAACTATTTTAACTGTTCTCATTTTAACATGCTAACGTTAGCATGCTAGCAATAGTATGCTGACATTTTGTGCTAGCATTTTGGCGCATTTCTTTCGTTTAAGCCTAAATATGGCTTTTGATACTTGGCGCCATCTTGCAACTATTTTAACTGTTCTCATTTTAACATGCTAACGTTAGCATTCTAGCAATAGTACGCTGACATTTTATGCTAGCATTTTGTCACATTTAATTTGTTTAAGCCTAAATATGGCTTTTGATACTTGGCGCCATCTTGCAACTATTTTAACTGTTCTCATTTTAACATGCTAACGTTAGCATGCTAGCAATAGTATGCTGACATTTTATGCTAGCATTTTGGCGCATTTCTTTCGTTTAAGCCTAAATATGGCTTTTGATACTTGGCGCCATCTTGCAACTATTTTAACTGTTCTCATTTTAACATGCTAACGTTAGCATTCTAGCAATAGTACGCTGACATTTTATGCTAGCATTTTGTCACATTTAATTTGTTTAAGCCTAAATATGGCTTTTGATACTTGGCGCCATCTTGCAACTATTTTAACTGTTCTCATTTTAACATGCTAACGTTAGCATGCTAGCAATAGTATGCTGACATTTTATGCTAGCATTTTGGCGCATTTCTTTCGTTTAAGCCTAAATATGGCTTTTGGTACTTGGTGCCATCTTGCAACTATTTTAACTGTTCTCATTTTAACATGCTAACGTTAGCATGCTAGCAATAGTACGCTGACATTTTATGCTAGCATTTTGGCGCATTTATTTCGTTTAAGCCTAAATATGGCTTTTGATACTTGGCGCCATCTTGCAACTGTTTTAACTGTTCTCATTTTAACATGCTAATGTTAGCATGCTAGCAATAGTATGCTGACATTTTATGCTAGCATTTTGGCACATTTAATTTGTTTAAGCCTAAATATGGCTTTTGATACTTGGCGCCATCTTGCAACTATTTTAACTGTTCTCATTTTAACATGCTAACGTTAGCATGCTAGCAATAGTATGCTGACATTTTATGCTAGCATTTTGGCACATTTAATTTGTTTGAGCCTAAATATGGCTTTTGATACTTGGCGCCATCTTGCAACTATTTTAACTGTTCTCATTTTAACATGCTAATGTTAGCATGCTAGCAATAGTATGCTGACATTTTATGCTAGCATTTTGGCACATTTAATTTGTTTAAGCCTAAATATGGCTTTTGATACTTGGCGCCATCTTGCAACTATTTTAACTGTTCTCATTTTAACATGCTAACGTTAGCATGCTAGCAATAGTATGCTGACATTTTGTGCTAGCATTTTGGCGCATTTCTTTCGTTTAAGCCTAAATATGGCTTTTGATACTTGGCGCCATCTTGCAACTATTTTAACTGTTCTCATTTTAACATGCTAACGTTAGCATTCTAGCAATAGTACGCTGACATTTTATGCTAGCATTTTGTCACATTTAATTTGTTTAAGCCTAAATATGGCTTTTGATACTTGGCGCCATCTTGCAACTATTTTAACTGTTCTCATTTTAACATGCTAACGTTAGCATGCTAGCAATAGTATGCTGACATTTTATGCTAGCATTTTGGCGCATTTCTTTCGTTTAAGCCTAAATATGGCTTTTGGTACTTGGCGCCATCTTGCAACTATTTTAACTGTTCTCATTTTAACATGCTAACGTTAGCATGCTAGCAATAGTACGCTGACATTTTATGCTAGCATTTTGGCGCATTTCTTTCGTTTAAGCCTAAATACGGCTTTTGATACTTGGCGCCATCTTGCAACTATTTTAACTGTTCTCATTTTAACATGCTAACGTTAGCATGCTAGCAATAGTATGCTGACATTTTATGCTAGCATTTTGGCGCATTTCTTTCGTTTAAGCCTAAATATGGCTTTTGATACTTGGCGCCATCTTGCAACTATTTTAACTGTTCTCATTTTAACATGCTAACGTTAGCATGTTATGATAACTTTTTAGCATCCGTCAATCCACAGTTAAAATTTCTGTGTGCATTTTCTAGTTTCGATGCAGAGGATTGTTTATTGGCACTCAGCATCAAGGGTTGGAATTGGGGGTTAAATCAGCAAAAATGATTCCCAGGCGTGGCCACCGTCACTGCTCACTGCTCCCTTGATGAAGGGTGATGGGTCAAATGCAGAGAATAATTTCGCCACACCTAGAGTGTGTGTGTGTGTGACAATCATTGGTACTTTAACCTGAACTTTATCACGAAGAAAGGCTCAGACGTGGAACTAAAAAGAGGTTTAAAAAGGTGACGCTGCAGTTTTGCTCCAACACTGAAGAGCTTTTCAACGGGCGTGCGTCTGGAAAATGCTCTTAGCGCTGATCTGGAAGTAAGTCCGGCATATTTTGGGTTTGATATTGCGCAGTAAAGGGGCTAAAAATACCCCCTCTTATCCTGCAAAGCCACGTGTGGAATGTGTAAGAACTGAAGTGCTGGAAAGTGATCCTGGGTTCTCAACTGCAGCACCGTAGCAGAAGTAGGAACCGTCCTTTTGTCGTTTGACTCGTGACCTTCTCCGCTCCCCACGCTCACTGCCACTTTAACACGCCGCTCTGTGACGTGTGTCAGTCTGTCCACGGAGACCAAGAATTTTCCCCTCCATCAGCAGAGTTCTGCTCCCAGAAGTCGGTCCCGTCCAGAAGTGTGGTTTGCGAACGGGAGACGAGGAGACGGCGCTGGTCGGCCCCCGCCACTAAAAGGGGGCCGAGACGGAGTTCCTCTCGGAGCCAGTTCGTCATCGTCCTGGCCGGCGAACAACACCACGTCAAAGTTGAAGTTAAAAAGTGTTTCTGGCCTTTTTTTCTCCTCGCTATTACAAGCAAAGGGATTTATTTTATGTGGAAAAATGTCTCTTTTTGACGACACCCGGCAGGACACTAAGAGCCAACGTGAACCTGGAGTCTCTTTTAGAGAGGAAGCAATAAGTGGTGGAAGTATTATTAATTTTTTCTAATTTAATTTAATTTATTTTGGGTTTTTTGTGTGTGTGGTGGAAGTATTATTTTTTTTATTATTAAAAAAAAGAAATAACTATTTAATTTTTTTTTTGTGTGATGGAAGTATTATACATTTTTTTATTTAAAAAAAATGTATACATTTTTTTGTGTGTGGTGAAAGTATTATTATTAGTATTATTTGTATTTTTTTTAAATGTATTTAATTTTTTTTGTGTGTGGTGGAAGTATTATTTTTTTAATTTTTTTTATATTTCTTAAACTAATTTTTGTGTGTGGTGTAAGTATTAATTTTTTTTTAATTAAAAAAAATGTTTTTAATTTTTTTTGTGTGTAGTGGAAGTATTATTAATTTTTTATAAAAAAAAAAGCAACATATTTTTTTGTGTGTGGTAGAAGTATTAATTTTTTAATTTTTTTAAAAATTTGTATTAATTTTTTTTGGTATGTGGTGGAAGTATTATTAATTTTTTTTATTTAAAAAAATGTTTAATTTTTTTTGTGTGTGGTGGAAGAATTATTAATTTCTTTATTTAAAAAAAAAAAATTTAAATTTTTTTGTGTGTGGTGGAAGTATTATTAATTTTTTATTAAAAAAAACATATTTTTTTGTGTGTGGTGGAAGTATTAATTTTTTATTATTTTTTTTAATTTGTATTAATTTTTTTTGGTGTGTGGTGGAAGTATTATTAATTTTTTTATTTAAAATGTTTTTTAAATTTTTTTTGTGTGTGGTGGAAGTATTATTAATTTCTTTATTTAAAAAAAATATATAAAAATTTTTTGTGTGTGGTGGAAGTATTAATTTTTAATTTAAAAAAAAAATTTGTATTAATTTTTTTTGGTGTGTGGTGGAAGTATATATATTTTTTTTTTATTTAAAAAAATGTTTAATTTTTTTGTGTGTGGTGGAAGTATTATTAATTTCTTTATTTAAAAAAATTGTTTTTAATTTTTTTGTGTGTGGTGGAAGTATTAATTTTTAATTTTTAAAAAAAATTTGTATTAATTTTTTTTGGTGTGTGGTGGAATACACCACACACCAATTAATTAATACTTCCATTCATTTTTTATAAAAAAAAAAAAAAAGCAACATTTTTTTGTGTGCGGTGGAAGTATTAATTTTTTAATTTAAAAAAAAATGTGTATACATTTTTTTTGGTGTGTGGTGGAAGTATTATTAATTTTTTTATTTAAAAAAATGTTTAATTTTGTTTGTGTGTGTGGTGGAAGTATTATTAATTTCTTTATTTAAAAAAATTGTTTTTAATTTTTTTGTGTGTGGTGGAAGTATTATTCATTTTTTATAAAAAAAAAAAAAGCAACATATTTTTTTGTGTGGTGGAAGTATTAATTTTTAAATTTTTTAAAAAATTTGTATTAATTTTTTTTGGTGTGTGGTGGAAGTATTATAAAAAATTTTATTTAAAAAAATGTTTAATTTTTTTTGTGTGTGGTGGAAGTATTATTAATTTCTTCATTTAAAAAAATTTATTAATTTTTTTTTGTGTGTGTGGTGGAAGTTAAATTGAAAGTACCAATGATTGTCACACACACACACACTAGGTGTGGCAAAATTTGTCCTCTGCATTTGACCCATCACCCTTGATCACCCCCTGGGAGGTGAGGGGAGCAGTGAGCAGCAGCGGTGCCCGCGCCCGGGAATCATTTTTGGTGATTTAACCCCCAATTCCAACCCTTGATGCTGAGTGCCAAGCAGGGAGGTAATGGGTCCCATTTTTATAGTCTTTGGTATGACTCGGCCGGGGTTTGAACTCACGACCTACCCATCACAGGGCGGCCACTTTTTTTATTTTATTTTTTTATTAATTTTTTGTGTGTGGTGGAAATGTTATGAATTTTTTATTTTATTTTATTTATTTTTTGTGTGTGGTGGAAGTGTTATTAATTTTTTTTTTTTGTGTGTGTTGTGGAAGTGTTAATAATTTATTTATTTTATTTATTAATTTATTTTTTGTGTGTGGTGGAAGTGTTGTTAATTTTTATTTTATTTATTTATTTTGTGTGTGTGGTGGAAGTATGTTCCCCCTGCAGTTTGGACAAGTTGGGATTCAAACTGTGTCAAGATTTCTTTTCCGCAAGTTTGCCGGAACAAAAGGTTGTACTTTCTGTATTGGATAGTGATCAGATTACAATGCGTGGAGCCTGTGGCTGTAGGCGAGCTCCCCAGACCCCGGGTCACATTTTGAGGGGATGAGATCACTATTTGTAGCAAAGCAGCCGTCCCACTTTGGTCTTCTACTGTTTCTGGGCTATTTCCGTCCGCTCAAATACGGCACGGGCCCAATTAATGGTGCACTGGGGGCCGCACACTGACTAATTAAAGCAAGCGGGGGCCTTTTTGGTAGTTTTCACTTTCACAAACAATTGAATATATATATTTTTTTATACTTCTAGGTGTCCAAATCAAGTTTGGTCCTGTCTTGAAAATGTAAAAAAATACGTTATTAGGGCCCGCATGGCCCATTGCATAAGGACTCCCAAAGGGAGTCCTTATGCAATGAGACATAAGGACCTATTGAATTTGTAAGGTTTTATTCTTTATTCTTCCGCCGCCACATCAAACTGTAATTTGACCCACTTAACATGCTTCAAAACTCACCATATTTGACCCACACATCAGGACCTGCGAAAATTGCCTTTTAAAAAAAAAAACGAACCACAAAACTCAAAATTGCGCTCTAGCGCCCCCTAGGAAAAAACCTCTATGTAGGTCTGACTTAGACCTACATTTCATAATTGTACATTCTCGGGCTAAAATCAACAGGAAGTTGGCAATTCCCCCTTCAAGACAAAAAAGTACTAAAAACAGTCACTTTTGCCTCTTTGAGCTGTAATTTGACCCCCTTAACATGCTTCAAAACTCACCAAACTGAACACACACATCAGGACTGGCAAAAATTGTGATCTAATAAAAAAAACCTAACCCCAAATCTCAAAATTGTGCTCTAGCGCAATTTTTTAATAAAACGCACAAAAAACTGCTCCTCGGATGAAAAAAATGACAAAACTGCCTGTAACTCCCACTGGGAAGGTCGGAGAGACATGAAACAAAAACCTCTATGTAGGTCTCACTTAGACCTACATTTCATAAATTGACAACCCCCAGCAAAAATCAACAGGAAGTTTGCTATTCCCCCTTCAAAACACATTTTTTGTAAAAACCGGTCACCTTCCTTCAAAAACTATCTCCTCTGAGCGCGTTTGTCGTTTCGGCTTCAAACTAACACAGGAGAGAGATTAAACCCGTGTGTATAAAATAACAGAACAGCGTTTTAATACCTGCTCCGGTTTTGATTTTATGACCCTTCAAAGACCCGCTGCGCTGCTGTTTTTTTAAGATGGCTGCTTAAAAGCAGGAAGCACCAGCGTGCCCACACAATGCAGACAAGGTAGGTACACTAGACAAAAGTATTGGGACACTTATGACTACCACCGGACAAAAGTATTGGGACACTTAGGCCGAAAACTGGACAAAAGTATTGGGACACTTAGGCCGAAAACTGGACAAAAGTATTGGGACACTTGGGACTACAACTTGACAAAAGTATTGGGACACTTAGGACTACAACTTGCCAAAAGTATTGGGACACTTGGGACTAAAACTGGACAAAAGTATTGGGACACTTAGGACTAGCACCTGCCAAATACGCGGGCCCGACCAACGCTGCTTGCAGCTTTAATTATATTTATTATTATTCAACTACATAGCGAAGAGGGCCGCAGTTTCAGGGGCCAAACATGGAAATGTGGATGTTTTGTGTTACCCTCTGCAGTTGAGCAAACAAAGCCCCCCCCCCTCCCCCCCCCCCGCTACTTGCTACTTGCCCTCCATTGTGCAGATGATGCAATTGGAAGGTTAAATGATTTTAAAAAACTGGTCTAACTGGTTGATCCTCCGTGTTCTTTTGTGTCTTGTTTTCCTTTTAACTCCCTTTTGTGGACACGCAGGATAGTCAACTGCTCCTTGAAAGATGACACACACACACACACACACTTAAGAAGCGAGGTTATGCATTATGCTGCCCCGAGTCCAGACTACCCAGGAAGTCCCGACCATCCGGAAACCTTATTTAACAGGAAGCGGCTACGACATGGGAAGTAACGGTAGTGGTTCTCCTTCGTTTTGTTGCCAGGAGCCTTAGGGGGTGTGGACAGACCCGACTATTGTGACGTATTGTTCAGGAAGTGCAGAGGAGAAGCTGGCCGTTCTGTCTGCACAGCTATTGTTTATATCCCAACCTGGACATTCAAAAAACTGGCTTTATTCAGCTTCAGTCGCCACATATTAATCATACGGAGGTTGTAAGTAACAATAATAATAATAGATTTTATTTGTAAAAAGCACTTTACATTGAGCAAATAACCTCAAAGTGCTATAGTGTATTAAAAAAATAAAATAAAAAAGATAATACAAATAAAAACTAGAACAGCCTAATATCTAGAACTAGTATGCATATATCTAAAAAAAGAAGAAGGGATTTATTTTATGTGGAAAAATGTCTCTTTTGACGACACCCGGCAGGACACTAAGAGCCAACGTGAACCTGGAGTCACTTTTAGAGAGGAAGCAATACGTGGTGGAAGTATTATTCATTTTTTTAAATGTTATTTTATTTTTTATTTTTTATTTTTTATTATTAAAAAAAATAAATAACTATTTAATTTTGTTTGTGTGTGATAAAAGTATTATTCCTTTTTTTTATTTAAAAACATTTTTTTTGTGTTTGGTGGAAGTATTATTATTTTTATTTTTTTATATTTCTTAAACAAATTTTTGTGTGTGGTGGAAGTATTATATTTTTTTAATTAAAATTTTTTTTTTAATTTTTTTGTGTGTGGTGGAAGTATTATTAATTTTTTTATTTTAAAAAAACATATTTTTTGTGTGTGGTGGAAGTATTAATTTTATTTTTTATTTGTATTAATTTTTTTTTGGTGTGTGGTGGAAGTATTATTAATTTTTTTATTAAAAAAAAAATATAAACATTTTTTTGTGTGGTGGAAGTATTATTAATTTTTTTATTTTAAAAAAACATATTTTTTGTGTGTGGTGGAAGTATTAATTTTATTTTTTATTTGTATTAATTTTTTTTTGGTGTGTGGTGGAAGTATTATTAATTTTTTTATTTAAAAAAAAATATAAACATTTTTTTGTGTGGTGGAAGTATTATTTTTATTTTTATTAAAAAAAAGAAAGAACTATTTAATTTTTTTTGTGTGTGTGATAAAAGTATTATAAATTTATTTATTTAAAAAAAAAAGTATAACATTTTTTTTGTGTTTGGAAGTATTATTATTTTTATTTTTTTTATATTTCTTAAACAAATTTTTGTGTGTGGTGGAAGTATTATATTTTTTTAATTAAAAAAATGTTTTTAATTTTTTTGTGTGTGGTGGAAGTATTATTACTTTTTTATTTTAAAAAAAAACATATTTTTTGTGTGTGGTGGAAGTATTAATTTTATTTTTTATTTTTTATTTGTATTAATTTTTTTTTGGTGTGTGGTGGAAGTATTATTAATTTTTTTATTTAAAAAAATATATAAACATTTTTTTGTGTGGTGGAAGTATTCTTTTTATTATTATTATTATTTTTTTACTAAAACATTTTGTGTGTGGTGGAAGTATTATTTTTTTTATTATTAAAAAAAAGAAAGAACTATTTAATTTTTTTGTGTGTGATAAAAGTATTATAAATGTTTTTATTTAAAAAAAAAGTATAACATTTTTTTTTGTGTTTGGTGGAAGTATTATTATTTTTATTTTTTTTATATTTCTTAAACACATTTTTGTGTGTGGTGGAAGTATTATATTTTTTTAATTAAAAAAATGTTTTTAATTTTTTTGTGTGTGGTGGAAGTATTATTAATTTTTTTTATTTAAAAAAAAATATAAACATTTTTTTGTGTGGTGGAAGTATTCTTTTTATTATTATTATTATTATTATTTTTTTACTAAAACATTTTTTTATTTTTTATTTAAAAAAATATATATATTAAATTATTTTCTGTGTGTTGGAAGTGTTATTAATTTTTTAAGTTAAGTTAAATTTAAAGTAGCAATGATTGTCACACACACACCAGGTGTGGCGAAATGTGTCCTCTGCATTTGACCCATCACCCTTGATCACCCCCTGGGAGGTGAGGGGAGCAGTGAGCATATATATCCCAACCTGGACATTAAAAAAACTGGCTTTATTCAGCTTCAGTCGCCACATATTAATCATATGGAGGTTATAAGTAATAATAATAATAATACATTTTATTTGTAAAAAGCACTTTACATTGAGCAAATAACCTTAAAGTGCTACAGTGTATTAAAAAAATAAAATAAAAAAGATAATACAAATAAAAACTAGAACAGCCTAATATCTAGAACTAGTATGCATATATCTAAAAAAAAAAGAAGAAAATATCAGTAATAATATTAATGGATTCGAGTTATATAGCGCTTTTCTAGACACTCAAAGCGCTTCACAGCTGGTGGTGGTAAGCTACATTTGTAGCCACAGCTGCCCTAGGATAGACTGACAGAAGCAGTTTGCGCCTCCGACCAACACCTAATAATAATAATAATAGATTTTATTTGTAAAAAGGATTTTACATTGAGCAAATAACCTCAAAGTGCTACAGTGTATTAAAAAAAATAAATTCAAAGATAATACAAATAAATAAAAATTAAAACTAGAACAGCCTAATAGCTAGAACTAGTATGCATATATCTTAAAAAAAGAGGCTTTTTTAAAAAAAAAAAAAAAAGAAGGGTTTTTAAGCCTTTTTTTTAAAGCATCCACAGTCTGTGGTGCCCTCAGGTGGTCAGGGAAAGCGTTCCACAGACTGGGAGCGGCGGAGCAGAAAGCCCGGGTCTCCCATTGTTCGTAGCTTTGTCCTCAGAGGTTGGAGGAGGTTAGCCTGTCCGGAGCGGAAGTGTCGTGTGGAGGATTTGGGGGTGAGCAGTTCTTTGAGGTAGAGGGGGGGCATTTCCATGGAGGCCATACTTGCCAACTTTGAGACTTCCGAATTCGGGAGATGGGGGGCGGGGTTGGTGTTAGCAGGGGGTGTATGTATCCCCGCTTCTTACCATCCAAAAAAAAAAAAAAAAAAAAAATCGCTGCCGTTGTGTCCTTGGGCGGGACACTTCACCCTTTTCCCCCGGTGCCACTCACACCGGTGAATTGAATGATGAATGATAGGTGGTGGTCGGAGGGGCCGTTGGTGCAAATTGCAGCCACGCTTCCGTCAGTCTACCCCAGGGTAGCTGTGGCTATGAAAGTAGCTTACCACCACCAGGTGTGAACGGATGATGGGTTCTACATGTAAAGCGGCTTTGGGTACTTAGAAAAGCGCTATATAAATCCCAGTTATTATTATATTGTAGCGTCCCGGAAGAGTTAGTGCTCCAAGGGTTTCTGGGTATTTGTTCTGTTGTGTTTATGTTGTGTTACGGTGCTGGTGTTCTCCCGAAATGTGTTTTGTCATTCTTGTTTGTTGTGGGTTCACAGTGTGGTACATATTTGTAACAGTGTTCCCTAATTTTTAGTGACCTGAACATAAGATGGACTGTACATACATTTTTTTTTTTTTTTTTTTTTTTTTTTTTGAAAATGTAATTTCGTTTATAGATTATATGCAATCTGTTGTGTTCCAAATTTTTTTTTTTTTTTTTTTTTTTCTTTTTTTTTTCCTCAGTGTACATGAATGAAGGTGTGTGTTGCTGGACCCGACTTGGACATTATCTGGACTGGACCTGGTTTAAAAAAAAAAAAAAAAACTTTAAATGAAGCTAATTTCATTTACAGCCAGGTCTGGTCAAAATAGGGTCCTTTCTTTCCTTTTTTATTTTTATTTTTTTTTTTTATAGATAAGATAAATAAATATTTTCTTGGATAAAAAGGAAAGTAAAACAATATAAAAATAATTACATAGGGGAGAAAAAAAGAAAAAAAAAAAGTAATTAAATGAAAATGTTAGTGGACCAGCGGCACAAACAATCAAGTGTGCTTCAGGGACTGTGTTGTGTCCCTTGCAGAAGTGTTGTGGGAACCAGAATAATGATAGCAGAAAGAAACAACCCCTTTTTGTGTGAGTGGGTGTGTATGAGTGTGAATGGGGGAGGGGTTGATGCACTAGTTGAAAGTGTATCGTGTGTTCTTTTCTATGTTGATTTAATTTAAAAAAAAAAAAAAAAAAAAAAAACAATGTTAAAGTTGTTTATACGGCCCCCCTCAGTGTGACCTGTATGGCTGTTGATAAAGTATGCATGGCATTCACTTGTGTGTGTATAAGCCGCATATATTATGTGACTGGGCCGGCACGTGACGACAGGTTGTAGAGGACGCTAAAGGCACCCTATATTGGTGTCCGGGTGGAAATCGGGAGAAATTCGGGAGAATGGTTGCCCCGGGAGATTTTCGGGAGGGGCACTGAAATTCGGGAGTCTCCCGGGGAAAATCGGGAGAGTTGGCAAGTATGATGGAGGCACTGGTGGGTTAGTAGGGGGACTTTGTATTGAGAAGTGGTGTGATGTGGTGGTATTTCTGCACTCTCATCAGGATTCTAGCAGCAGTATTCTGTAAGTATTGCAGCTTCTGTATGTTCTTGCTGGGGATCCCCACAAGAAGTGCGTTGCAATAGTCTAGCCTTTAAATGGGGAACAAATAACCACACGGATGTATTGAATCCATGCATAATCCCAGTCAAGCGTGTAGCAACATGCTGCAGCCATCTTCCAGGCCTATTTGTGGCTCTTGGACCACAGCTGGGGCCTTGATGTGGTCCTCAATTAGACATGGGAGGGGCTGCTCGGAATGGCTTCGGTCTGGTAAAACACTACACCACAAGAGGACAAAAAACCGGCGCTCGAAAACGTAATCCATCACATTGTTTTATTATCATTAGGGTGCATAGTAGGGCTGTGAATTTTGTTTTTAAATAAATTGCGATTATTATTTATTATAATTAAGTCGACTCAAAAATAATCAAAGATCGAATTTAAAAAATAAAAACAAATTAAAAAAATTCTAATACATTTTTTAATTTAAAAAAAAGAAGCTTGATTTACAAAACCCTCTATTTGCAAACCTTTCTGATTTACAAACTTTTAGACCCAGCCAAAATTGCTGACGTGTGCCAACCATAGGGGTGCCAAAAAAATAAGAAATCGAATTAATCGCGGTTCTTATTTGTAACCATTCTTAATCAAGTCCGAAAAATCAATAATAATAAAAAAATTATTATAATTATTATTATTTTTGCAAGCTGTGCGCAGTAGGGCTGTCAATTATTTTATTTTTTTTAATAAATCCCGATTATTATTTATAACGATTCTTAATCGACTCAAAAATAATCAAAGATCGAGTTAAAAAAAATTGTTTTTAAATGTTTCAATCTGTTTGTCCTGTGGAATTAAATATAACAATAAAAAGAAGCTCGATTTACAAAACCCTCTATTTGCAAACCTTTTGATTTACAAACTTTTAAACCCAGCCAAAAATGCTGACGTGTGCCCAACCATAGGGGTGCCAAAAAAATAAAAAATCGAATTAATCGGGGTTCTTATTTGTAACCATTCTTAATCAAGTCCGAAAAATCAAAAATCAATAAAAAAAAAATTATTATTATTTTTATTTTTTTGCAATCTGTGTCAATTTTTTTTTTTTTTAAATAAATCCAGATTATTATTTATAACGATTCTTAATCGACTCAAAAATAATCAAAGATTGAGTTAAAAAAAATAGTTTTTAAATGTTTCAATCTGTTTGTCCTGTGGAATTAAATATAACAATAAAAAGAAGCTCGATTTACAAAACCCTCTATTTGCAAACCTTTTGATTTACGAACTTTTAGACCCAGCCAAAAATGCTGACGTGTGCCCAACCATAGGGGTGCCAAAACATTTTTTATTTTTTAATTAATTGCGGTTCTTATTTGTAACCATTCTTAAACGAGTACGAAAAATCAAAAATCAAAAAAAAAAAAAAAGATTATTATTATTTGTATTTCCAATCTGTGCGTAGTAAGGCTGTCAAATTATTATTTTTTAAATAAATCGCCATTATTATTTATAACGATTCTTAATCGACTCAAAAATAATCAAAGATCGAATTTAAAAAATAAAAACAAATTAAAAAAATTCTAATACATTTTTTAATAAAAAAAAAAAGCTTGATTTACAAAACCCTCTATTTGCAAACCTTTCTGATTTACAAACTTTTAGACCCAGCCAAAATTGCTGACGTGTGCCAACCATAGGGGTGCCAAAAAAAAAAAAAATCGAATTAATCGCGGTTCTTAATTCTTAATCAAGTCCCAAAAATCAATACAAAAAAAAAATTTTTTAATTTTTTTTTTAAATCTGTGCGCAGTAGGGCTGTCAATTTTTTTTTTTTTTTTAATAAATCCCGATTATTATTTATAACGATTCTTAATCGACTCAAAAATAATCAAAGATCGAATTTAAAAAATAAAAACAAATTAAAAAAATTCTAATACATTTTTTAATTAAAAAAAAAGAAGCTTGATTTACAAAACCCTCTATTTGCAAACCTTTCTGATTTACAAACTTTTAGACCCAGCCAAAATTGATGACGTGTGCCAACCATAGGGGTGCCAAAAAAATAAAAAATCGAATTAATCGCGGTTCTTATTTGTAACCATTCTTAATCAAGTCCGAAAAATCAAAAATCAAATAAAAAAATAATATTATTATTATTTATTTTTTTGCAATCTGTGCGCAGTAGGGCTGTCAATTATTTTTTTTTTTATTAATAAATCCCGATTATTATTTATAACGATTCTTAATCGACTCAAAATTAATCCAAAGATCGAATTAAAAAAAAATTTGTTTTTAAATGTTTCAATCTGTTTGTCCTGTGGAATTAAATATAACAATAAAAAAAAGCTTGGTTTACAAAACCCTCTATTTGCAAACCTTTTGATTTACAAACTTTTAGACCCAGCCAAAAATGCTGACGTGTGCCCAACCATAGGGGTGCCAAAACATTTTTTATTTTTTAATTAATTGCGGTTCTTATTTGTAACCATTCTTAAACGAGTACGAAAAATCAATTAAAAAAAAGAAGATTATTATTATTTTTATTTCCAATCTGTGCGTAGTAGGGCTGTCAAATGATTATTATTTTTTAAATAAATCGCGATTATTATCTATAACAATTCTTAATCGACTCAAAAATAATCAAAGATCGAATTAAAAATAAAAAATAAAAAAAATGTTTCAAGCTGTTTGTCCTGTGGAATTAAATATACGATTAAAAAAAAGCTGGATTTAAAAAACCCTCTATTTGCAAACCTTTTGATTTACAAACTTTTATACCCAGCCAAAAATGCTGACGTGTGCCAACCATAGGGGTGCCAAAAATTTTCATCAAAAGATGATTCTTAGTTTTTACTCTAATTAGGGTCCAATAAGCCCAAATAGCAAAGAGAAATAAAAAAAAAAAGCATGTAAACAAACAGCTTGGGCCTTAAGAGGTTAAAATCAGGAATCAGAATGTACCATCAATTCTGGACGTTTTTCCTACGCTTTGAACCCTGCGGCTTATGAAACGGTGCAGCTTTTTTTTTTTTTTTCTCGAATTAATCGCGGTTGTTATTTGTAACCATTCTTAATTGAGTCTGAAAAATCAATGAAAAAAAATTATGTTATTGTATTATTATTTTTTTCCAATCTGTGCGTAGTAGGGCTGTCAATTTATTTATTTATTTAAATAAATCCCGATTATTATTTATAATGATTCTTAATCGACTCAAAAATAATCAAAGATTGAATGAAAAAAAAAAAATGTCAATCTGTTTGTCCTGTAGAATTAAATACAAGATTTAAAAAAAAAAGCTCTATTTACAAAACCCTCTATTTGCAAACTTTTTGATTTACAAACTTTTAGACCCAGCCAAAAATGCTGATGTGTGCCAACCATAGGGGTGCCAAAATTTTTCATCAAAAGATGATTCTTAGTTTTTACTCTAATTAGGTGTCCAATAAGCCCAAATAGCAAAGAGAAAAAAAAAAAAAAAGCATGTAAACAAACAGCTTGGGCCTTAAGAGGTTAAAATCAGGAATCAGAATGTACCATCAATTCTGGACTTTTTCCTACGCTTTGAACCCTGCGGTTTATGAAACGGTGCAGTTTCTTTTTTTTTCCCAATTAACCGCGGTTGTTATTTGTAACCATTCTTAATTGAGTCTGAAAAATCAAAAATCAATGAATTTTTTTTTTTAATTATTATTATTTTTTCCAATCTGTGCGTAGTAGGGCTGTCAGTTTATTTATTTATTTAAATAAATCCCGATTATTATTTATAATGATTCTTAATCGACTCAAAAATAATCAAAGATTGAATGAAAAAAAAATAATAAAAAAATGTTTCAAGCTGTTTGTCCTGTGGAATTAAATATAAGATTAAAAAAAAGCTTGATTTAAAAAAAACCTCTATTTGCAAACCTTTTGATTTACAAACTTTTAGACCCAGCCAAAAATGCTGACGCGTGCCAACCATAGGGGTGCCAAAATTTTTCATCAAAAGATGATTCTTAGTTTTTACTCTAATTAGGGTCCAATAAGCCCAAATAGCAAAGAGAAAAAAAAAAGAAAAAAAAGCATGTAAACAAACAGCTTGGGCCTTAAGAGGTTAAAATCAGGAATCAGAATGTACCATCAATTCTGGACGTTTTTCCTACGCTTTGCACCCTGCGGCTTATGAAACGGTGCAGCTTTTTTTTTTTTTTTTCCGAATTAATCGCGGTTGTTATTTGTAACCATTCTTAATTGAGTCTGAAAAATCAAAAATCAATGAAAAAATTTTTGTATTTTTATTATTTTTTTCCAATCTGTGCGTAGTAGGGCTGTCAATTTATTTATTTATTTAAATAAATCCCGATTATTATTTATAATGATTCTTAATCGACTCAAAAATAATCAAAGATTGAATGAAAAAAAAAAAAAAAAATGTCAATCTGTTTGTCCTGTGGAATTAAATACAAGATTTAAAAAAAAAGCTCTATTTACAAAACCCTCTATTTGCAAACCTTTTGATTTACAAACTTTTAGACCCAGCCAAAAATGCTGACGTGTGCCAACCAGAGGGGTGCCAAAAAATTTTTTATTTTTGAATTAATTGCGGTTCTTATTTGTAACCATTCTTAAACGAGTCCGAAAAATCAAAAATCAATAAAAAAAAAAAGATTATTATTATTTTTATTTCCAATCTGTGTGTAGTAAGGCTGTCAAATTATTATTATTTTTTAAACAAATCGCGATTATTATCTATAACGATTCTTAATCGACTCAAAAATAATCAAAGATCGAATTAAAATAAATAAATTAAAAAATGTTTCAAGCTGTTTGTCCTGTGGAATTAAATATAAGATTAAAAAAAAGCTGGATTTAAAAAACCCTCTATTTGCAAACCTTTTGATTTACAAACTTTTAGACCCAGCCAAAAATGCTGACGTGTGCCAACCATAGGGGTGCCAAAATTTTTCATCAAAAGATGATTCTTAGTTTTTACTCTAATTAGGGTCCAATAAGCCCAAATAGCAAAGAGAAATAAAAAAAAGCATGTAAACAAACAGCTTGGGCCTTAAGAGGTTAAAATCAGGAATCAGAATGTACCATCAATTCTGGACGTTTTTCCTACGCTTTGAACCCTGCGGCTTATGAAACGGTGCAGCTTTTTTTTTTTTTCCCCGAATTAATCGCGGTTGTTATTTGTAACCATTCTTAATCGAGTCTGAAAAATCAATGAAAAAAAATTTGTATTATTATTTTTTTTTCCAATCTGTGCGTAGTAGGGCTGTCAATTTATTTATTTATTTAAATAAATCCCAATTATTATTTATAATGATTCTTAATCGACTCAAAAATAATCAAAGATTGAATGAAAAAAAAAAAAAAAAATGTCAATCTGTTTGTCCTGTAGAATTAAATACAAGATTAAAAAAAAAAGCTCTATTTACAAAACCCTCTATTTGCAAACCTTTTGATTTACAAACTTTTAGACCCAGCCAAAAATGCTGACGTGTGCCAACCATAGGGGTGCCAAAATTTTTCATCAAAAGATGATTCTTAGTTTTTACTCTAATTAGGGTCCAATAAGCCCAAATAGCAAAGAGAAATTAAAAAAAAGCATGTAAACAAACAGCTTGGGCCTTAAGAGGTTAAAATCAGGAATCAGAATGTACCATCAATTCTGGACGTTTTTCCTACGCTTTGAACCCTGCGGCTTATGAAACGGTGCAGCTTTTTTTTTTTTTTTTCTCGAATTAATCGCGGTTGTTATTTGTAACCATTCTTAATTGAGTCTGAAAAATCAATGAAAAAAAATTATGTTATTGTATTATTATTTTTTTCCAATCTGTGCGTAGTAGGGCTGTCAATTTATTTATTTATTTAAATAAATCCCGATTATTATTTATAATGATTCTTAATCGACTCAAAAATAATCAAAGATTGAATGAAAAAAAAAAAAAGTCAATCTGTTTGTCCTGTAGAATTAAATACAAGATTAAAAAAAAAAAAGCTCTATTTACAAAACCCTCTATTTGCAAACTTTTTGATTTACAAACTTTTAGACCCAGCCAAAAATGCTGACGTGTGCCAACCATAGGGGTGCCAAAATTTTTCATCAAAAGATGATTCTTAGTTTTTACTCTAATTAGGGTCCAATAAGCCCAAATAGCAAAGAGAAATAAAAAAAAAGCATGTAAACAAACAGCTTGGGCCTTAAGAGGTTAAAATCAGGAATCAGAATGTACCATCAATTCTGGACGTTTTTCCTACGCTTTGAACCCTGCGGCTTATGAAACGGTGCAGCTTTTTTTTTTTCCCCCGAATTAATCGCGGTTGTTATTTGTAACCATTCTTAATTGAGTCTGAAAAATCAAAAATCAATGACATTTTTTTTTAAATTATTATTATTTTTTCCAATCTGTGCGTAGTAGGGCTGTCAATTTAT
>NC_084561.2:3426323-3451323 GCF_033978685.3 Nerophis lumbriciformis
CCCGGGATTGAACCCAAGACTACTCAGGACCTTCGTATTGTGAGGCAGATGCACTAACCCATTTGCCACCTTGAAGCCCCCTTCTCATTCATTGTTTTTTATTTTTATTTCCATGACTATTTACATTGTAGATTGTCACATGAAAACTATGAATGAACACATGTGGACTTATGGACTTAACAAAAAAAGGTGAAATAACTGAAAACATGTTTTATATTCGAGTTTCTTCAAAATAGCCACCCTTTGCTCTGATGACTGCTTTGCACACTCTTGGCATTCTCTCCACGATCTTCAAGAGGTAGTCACCTGAAAGGGTTTTCACTTCACACAAGTGTCATAGTTTTTTTACACACTTTCTGCTTCTTCGTTTGGTGTTTTGAAGGCTGTTTTTCCCAGGCCCCTTTTAGTGATGTAGCACTATTAACAACAGAGCTGTTTCCAGAGTGCTGCACATAAAAAGAAACAATAAACACTAATTAGATTACAAGCATTTCAAATAAAACAAGGGGAAAGCAAATCAATAAAATAGAATAAAACAATAAAAGGCACAGAGGAGCACCCATTTAAAAGCCAGAGAATGAAAGTGGCTTTTAAGACGAGACTTAAAACATTCTGACATTCTGGTTGGTGCATAAGGTATCAAAACTCGGATTCCACAAACCTCTAAAGGCTTAGTGGCCACATGCGTGGACAGCACCTTTTAGCTTTTATTTCCAAAATTGTGTACACTACTGAATTGGGGTCTTATGGCCACTTATGTGGACACTTATACTGCCATCTGGTGGTGTCAGAAGAGTATAACATACAATGGAATTTGGGGGGGAAAAAGTGTACAAATAAGAATTAGCATGTCACTAAACATGAAGTACACGTTTGTGTACTTATGGACTAAGTACATCATATCAAAAGATGATTCTTAGTTTTTTTTCTAATTAGGCTCCAATAAGCCCAAATAGCAAAGAGAAATACAAAAAAAAGCATGTAAGCAAACAGCTTAAAATCAGGAATAAGAATGTACAATAAATTCCGGACGTTTTTCCTACGCTTTGAACGCTGCGGCTTATGAAACGGTGCGGCTAATTTATGGATTTGTCTCCGCTGACGGCCGTAATGTTTTGTGTTTGATAGTCTTCATTAAACCCAAGCAGAAACACTGAAATGCTGTGTTATGGCGCCACCTTTTTGATGACTTCGCTCACTGCAGGTGTCGCGGGTTGAACATTGACTTTGTGTTTTAATGGAGTAAAGTGAAGTGGAGTAAAAACCGTCTGCTCGAAAGGATTCTTCATCACTCCGAGCAACATTTTTAGGTTTTACAATATAACTAAAACATTTCTTACTTCCTAAACCGTCCCAGGTGTGATGTCTGTAGGAGTGTTCTCATGCATATTTGTACGCGCTATCGTAATGTAATGAATGTAGCGTTGCTATTATGCTAACACGTTTACCATTATTCTTCTTGTATTGTTTCAGTTTTGTAAATTCACCACGTCACGGTGGATTAAATGAGTCTGTTTAGCTGATTGGAGAGCTAACTTGCGCAGCTAGTGGGTCCATGACCATGACTTCTGTTTTGTTTGATCAGCCGTTTTACTGCCGTGTTACAGGCACCGTAAACAATTAAGGCAGGTAAATATACATTGACAAAATATTTCTGTGTAAATAACTCATTTCAAAACGTATTCCTCTGCGACTAGAATTTATAGTAGGAGTAAAACCGTCCGTAGCGTGTTTGCTCGAAAGGATTCATCACTCCAAGCAACATTTTTAGGTTTTACAATATAACTAAAACATTTCTTACTTCCTAAACTGTCCCAGGTGTGATGTCTGTAGGAGTGTTCTCATGCATATTTGTACGCGCTATTGTAATGTAATGAATCTAGCGTCGTTGGCATGAGCTAACATGCTAACACATATTAATATTATTCTTTTTGTATTGTTTCAGTCTTGTAAATTCACCAAAATGTCACCGTGGAGTTATTGAGTCTGTTTAGATGATTGGAGAGCTAGCTTCTGCAGCTAGTGGGTCCATGACGATGGCTTCTGTTTTGTTTGATCAGCCGTTTTACTGCCGCGTTACAGACACCGTTTGGAAACAATTCTGTAAATAAACATTTACAGAATATTTCTGTGTAAATAACTCATTTCACAACGTATATATCTGCAACTTATAGTCCAGTGCGGCTTATACATGAACAAATATTTATCTAGCGTCGTTGGCATGAGCTAACATGCTAACACATTTCCCAGTGTCTTTGTTAGTATTATTCTTTTTGTATTGTTTATTTAGTCTTGTTTAGCTGATTGGAGAGCTAGCTGTCGCAGCTAGTGGGTCCATGACCATGACTTCTGTTTTGTTTGATCAGACGTTTTACTGCCGTGTTCCACACACTGTTTGGAAACAATTATGTAAAGAATATTTCAGTGTAAATAACTCATTTCACGACGTATGTATCTGCGACTTATAGTCATACTTGCCAACCTTGAGACCTCCGATTTCGGGAGGTGGGGGGCGGGGGGCGTGGTCGGGGGTGGGACGGGGGCGTGGTTAAGATATATATATATATATATACAAGAAATACTTGACTTTCAGTGAATTCTTTTTGTATTGTTTATTTAGTCTTGTTTAGCTGATTGGAGAGCTAGCTGGCGCAGCTAGTGGGTCCATGACCATGACTTCTGTTTTGTTTGATCAGCCGTTTTACTGCCGTGTTCCACACACTGTTTGGAAACAATTATGTCAAGAATATTTCAGTGTAAATAACTCATTTCACAACGTATATATCTGCGACTTATAGTCATACTTGCCAACCTTGAGACCTCCGATTTCGGGAGGTGGGGGGCGGGGGGCGGGACGGGGGCGTGGTTGGGGGCGTGGTTAAGATATATATATACATATATATATAAGAAATACTTGACTTTCAGTGAATTCTTTTTGTATTGTTTATTTAGTCTGTTTAGCTGATTGGAGAGCTAGCTGGCGCAGCTAGTGGGCCCATGACCATGACTTCTGTTTTGTTTGATCAGCCGTTTTACTGCCGTGTTCCACACACTGTTTGGAAACAATTATGTAACGAATATTTCAGTGTAAATAACTCATTTCACAACGTATATATATCTGCGACTTATAGTCATACTTGCCAACCTTGAGACCTCCGATTTCGGGAGGTGGGGGGCGGGGGGCGTGGTCGGGGGTGGGACGGGGGTGTGGTTAAGATATATATATATATATATATAAGAAATACTTGACTTTCAGTGAATTCTTTTTGTATTGTTTATTTAGTCTTGTTTAGCTGATTGGAGAGCTAGCTGGCGCAGCTAGTGGGTCCATGACCATGACTTCTGTTTTGTTTGACCAGCCGTTTTACTGCCGTGTTCCACACACTGTTTGGAAACAATTATGTAAAGAATATTTCAGTGTAAATAACTCATTTCACAACGTATATATCTGCGACTTACAGTCATACTTGCCAACCTTGAGACCTCCGATTTCGGGAGGTGGGGTGCGGGGGGCGTGGTCGGGGGTGGGACGGGGGCATGGTTAAGATATATATATATATATAAGAAATACTTGACTTTCAGTGAATTCTAGCTATATATATATTTTTTTTTATTTATTTATTATTTATATATATATATATATATATATATAAATAAAAGAAATACTTGAATTTCAGTGTCTGTTTAGCTGATTGGAGAGCTAGCTGGCGCAGCTAGTGGGTCCATGACCATGACTTCTGTTTTGTTTGACCAGACGTTTTACTGCCGTGTTCCACACACTGTTTGGAAACAATTATGTAAAGAATATTTCAGTGTAAATAACTAATTTCACAACGTATACATCTGCGACTTATAGTCATACTTGCCAACCTTGAGACCTCCGATTTCGGGAGGTGGGGGGCGGGGGCGTGGTCGGGGGTGGGACGGGGGCATGGTTAAGATATATATATGTATATATATAAGAAATACTTGACTTTCAGTGAATTCTAGCTATATATATATTTATTTTTTATTTTTAATTATTTATATATATATATATATATATATATATATATATATATATAAAAGAAATACTTGAATTTCAGTGTCTGTTTAGCTGATTGGAGAGCTAGCTGGCGCAGCTAGTGGGTCCATGACCATGACTTCTGTTTTGTTTGATCAGCCGTTTTACTGCCGTGTTCCACACACTGTTTGGAAACAATTATGTAAAGAATATTTCAGTGTAAATAACTCATTTCACAACGTATATATCTGCGACTTATAGTCATACTTGCCAACCTTGAGACCTCCGATTTCGGGAGGTGGGGGGCGGGGGGGCGTGGTCGGGGGTGTGACGGGGGCGTGGTTGGGGGCGTGGTTAAGATATATATATATATATATATATATATATATAAGAAATACTTGACTTTCAGTGAATTCTAGCTATATATATATATATATATTTTATTATATGTCTTAATAAGGTTATCCAAAAAATAGTGCTCGATACCGTAGTAGAGCGCAATATATGTATGTGTGGGGAAAAAAATCACAAGACTACTTCATCTCTACAGGCCTGTTTCATGAGGGGGTTCCCTCAATCATCTCCTGATGATTGAGGGAACCCCCTCATGAAACAGGCCTGTAGAGATGAAGTAGTCTTGTGATTTTTTTTCCCCACACATACATATATATATTTTATTATATATATATATATATATATATATATATATAAATAAAAGAAATACTTGAATTTCAGTGTTCATTTATTTACACATATACACACACATAACACTCATCTACTCATTGTTGAGTTAAGGGTTGAATTGTCCATCCTTGTTCTATTCTCTGTCACTATTTCAGAACACACACATTATACAAATATACATTATAAAATCAATAAGAAAACGGGAGCTCTAATTTGGGAGTCTGAATTAGGATCAGAAGTTCCTATATAAACATTGCGCACTCACGTCGCCTTTTTGTATTGATTACTGCAGCTGTGCACTGGATTCATTCACAAATACAAACTACAACTCACAAAACACTTTAGAGTTAGGCTCCACCATCACAATGTGTACTTAAACTTATAAAGATCACATGGATATTATTCAGTGAGTTGATTCACCAAAACTAACCTGTTATACAGGAGGAAAAAAACACACAGGACGTTTCAATTGTTCACAGACTGGTCGCTCTCATCAGAATCAGGCTTAAAGCGAACAAGCCAGGTTTTGGCATGAGAGCCCGCGGCTCGTTTTGTCAACGTGGGAATCGGAGACAGTTGTCTTTTGTGAGCGTACCCGGCCTGTAGAGAGGTGTGAGTGTCAGAACCTTGGCAGCACCGGCGGAACTGTTTAACTCGAGCCGGGCCCGCACGGTCTCGCTCGGCAGGACGTACCCAGACATGAGACAATGTCTGAACGGGACGGAAATAAACGCCTTTGATTTTTTGAAACCGCCACGGCCAATCGAGACGCACACGAAGCTTTGGAAGTGTAGAATGGTGTTCTCTTGAAGAAGCAACACATTTGAACAAATACCCCCCCCAAGTTTGAATTGTGAGACTTCATTCTGCTAGCTTTGGCTCCCCTCGAGTGGAAATGTACTGAGTATCTGACGTGCTTGCCAAAGAAAGACGTCATGCAAACCAACGACATGCACACGTTTACTTCCACACACCACTTTCCTCACCTTTTGTCTGGTGACACACTCCTCTTCCTGCAGTCTTCTCTCCATAATAAGCTCTTTGCAACCACTGCATCTCTCTGGTGTGTCAAATGACTTCCTCATACCTGCTCCCCTCCTCAGTCACGGGCACGTCGGACTACGGCTGTTGACATGTTTAGTATTCACCGCGCGGGTTCCCAGGGTTCAATGCACCCGGCCGCAAGGTTATTGGAGCGGGTCGATCAGAACGGCAACTTTAGAAGACACAAAAGACCCTTTGTGGGCCTTAAACGCAATATACACACCATAACGCGTACCTTTTTTGAGAATGGAGTGTGCAAACAAATAATTAAAAGCCGGAGAGATATTGTCTAATCTGCATAATTGGCCGTGACGCATGTGCATACCTGCCAACTACTCCGGTTTTCCCGTAATTAGTACGGTTTTCATCAACCTATTCCGGGTTACGGTTGCAGTGATAAATTAAAGCTGCAAGCAGCATTGGTCGGGCCCGCGTATTTGGCAGGTGCTAGTCCTAACTGTCCCAATACTTTTGTGTACTTTTAGTCTGAAGTGTCCCAAGACTTTTGTCTAGTGTACCTACCTTGTCTGCATTGTGTGGGCACGTTGGTGTTTCCTGCTTTTAAGCAGCCATCTTAAAAAAAACAGCAGCGCAGCGGGTCTTTGAAGGGTCATAAAATCAAAACCGGAGCAGGTATTAAAAATCTGTTCTGTTATTTTATACACAAGGGTTTAATCTCTCTCCTGTGTTAGTTGGAAGCCGAAACGACAAACGCGCTCAGAGGAGATAGTTTTTGAAGGAAGGTGACCGGTTTTTACAAAAAAATTGTTTTGAAGGGGGAATAGCAAACTTACTGTTGATTTTTGCTGGGGGTTGTCAATTTATGAAATGTAGGTCTAAGCGAGACCTACATAGAGGTTTTTGTTTCATGTCTCTCCGACCTTCCCAGTGGGAGTTACAGGCAGTTTTGTCATTTTTTTTCTTCCGAGGAGCAGTTTTTTCAGCGTTTTATTCAAAAGTTGCGCTAGAGCGCAATGTTGAGATTTGGAGTTAGTTTTTTTTTTTTTATTAGATCGCAATTTTTGCTAGTCCTGATGTGTGTGTTCAGTTCGGTGAGTTTTGAAGCATGTTAAGGGGGTCAAATTACAGCTCAAAGAGGCAAAATTGACTGTTTTTAGTACTTTTTTGTCTTGAAGGGGGAATTGCCAACTTCCTGTTGATTTCTGCCCAAGGATGTACAATTATGAAATCTAGGTCTATGTCAGACCTACATAGAGAATTTTGTTTCATGTCTTTCCGACCTTTCTAGTGGGAGTTACAGGCAGTCTAGTTTTTTTTTTCTCTAGGGGGTGCTAGAGCGCAATTTTGAGTTTTGGGGTTCGGTTTTTTTATTAAAAGACAATTTTCGCATTTCCTGACATGTGGGTCAAATATGGTGAGTTTTGAAGCATGTTAAGTGGGTCAAATTAGTGCTCAAAGAGGCGGCCGGTATAATAATAATAATTAAAGCTGCAAGCAGCGTTGGTCGGGCCCGCGTATTTGGCAGGTGCTAGTGTGCTAAGTGTCCCAATACTTTTGTCTACTTGTAGTCTGAAGTGTCCCAAGACTTTTGTCTAGTGTACCTACCTTGTCTGCATTGTGTGGGCACGTTGGTGCTTCCTGCTTTTAAGCAGCCATCTTAAAAAAATAGCAGCGCAGCGGGTCTTTGAAGGGTCATAAAATCAAAACCGGAGCAGGTATTAAAAAGCTGTTCTGTTATTTTATACACAAGGGTTCAATCTCTCTCCTGTGTTAGTTGGAAGCCGAAACGACAAACGCGCTCAGAGGAGATAGTTTTTGAAGGAAGGTGACAGGTTTTTACAAAAAAATTGTTTTGAAGGGGGAATAGCAAACTTCCTGTTGATTTTTGCTGGGGGTTGTCAATTTATGAAATGTAGGTCTAAATGAGACCTACATAGAGGTTTTTGTTTCATGTCTCTCCGACCTTCCTAGTGGGAGTTACAGGCAGTTTTGTCATTTTTTTCTTCCGAGGAGCAGTTTTTTCAGCGTTTTATTCAAAAATTGCGCTAGAGCGCAATGTTGAGATTTGGAGTTAGGTTTTTTTTTTTTATTAGATCGCAATTTTTGCTAGTCCTGATGTGTGTGTTCAGTTCGGTGAGTTTTGAAGCATGTTAAGGGCGGTCAAATTACAGCTCAAAGAGGCAAAATTGACTGTTTTTAGTACTTTTTTGTATTGAAGGGGGAATTGCCAACTTCCTGTTGATTTCTGCCCAAGGATGTACAATTATGAAATCTAGGTCTATGTCAGACCTACATAGAGAATTTTGTTTCATGTCTTTCCGACCTTTCTAGTGGGAGTTACAGGCAGTCTAGTTTTTTTTTTCTCTAGGGGGTGCTAGAGTGCAATTTTGAGTTTTGGGGTTCGTTTTTTTTTTTATTAAAAGACAATGTTCGCATTTCCTGACGTGTGGGTCAAATATGGTGAGTTTTGAAGCATGTTAAGTGGGTCAAATTAGTGCTCAAAGAGGCGGCCGGTATAATAATAATAATTAAAGCTGCAAGCAGCATTGGACGGGCCCGCGTATTTGGCAGGTGCTAGTGTGCTAAGTGTCCCAATACTTTTGTCTACTTTTAGTCTGAAGTGTCCCAAGACTTTTGTCTAGTGTACCTACCTTGTCTGCATTGTGTGGGCACGTTGGTGCTTCCTGCTTTTAAGCAGCCATCTTAAAAAAACAGCAGCGCAGCGGGTCTTTGAAGGGTCATAAAATCAAAACCGGAGCAGGTATTAAAAAGCTGTTCTGTTATTTTATACACAAGGGTCTAATCTCTCTCCTGTGTTAGTTGGAAGCCGAAACGACAAACGCGCTCAGAGGAGATAGATTTTGAAGGAAGGTGACCATCCCCATTCTAAATCGATTCATCCATCCATTTTCTACCGCTTGTCCCTTTTGGGGCCGCGGGGGGTGCTGGAGCCTATCAAATTTTAGAAAATTATAAATCAATTTACTGCGACGAGGTGGTGACTAGTCCAGGGTGTACACCACCTTCCGCCCAAATGTAGGCTCCAACACCCCCCGCAACCCCAAGTTGGACAAGCGGTAGAAAACGGATGGATGGATGAATTGATTTAAAATCGGGATGAACAAGAATCGCAATTCTGATATGAAAATTTTTTTTAGTGCATCTGTACAGCAGAGCCTCTATTTACAAACGTCATTGGTTCTTGAACAGGGTTTGTAAATCGAAAAGTTTGTATAGTGAAGCAGATTTCTAGGAAAATGTCAATTAAAATGTAAATATGAATAATGGCATACGCGACAAAAGTCCATATTTTAGTGAAGGTTTGAACTCTATATAGTAGTGCTATATAGTACTGTATAGAGGTGGGAATCTTTGGGCACCTGGCGATTCCATTACGAATACGATTCAGGACATACTTGCCCACCTTGAGACCTCCGATTTCGGGGGGTGGGGGGCGTGGTCGGGTGTGGGGCGGGGGGCGTGGTTAAGATATATATATATATATAAGAAATACTTGACTTTCAGTGAATTCTAGCTATATATATATTTTATTACATATATATAAAGAAATACTTGAATTTCAGTGTTCATTTATTTACACATATAAACACACATAACACTCATCTACTCATTGTTGTTGAATTGGCCATCCTTGTTCTATTCTCTGTCACTATTTCAGAACACACACATTATACAAATATACATTATGAAATCAATAAGAAAACGGGAGCCCTAATTTGGGAGTCTGAATTAGGATCAGAAGTTCTTATATAAACATTGCGCACTCACGTCGCCTTTTTGTATTGATTACTGCAGCTGTGCACTGGATTCATTCACAAATACAAACTACAACTCACAAACACTTTAGAGTTAGGCTCCACCATCAGAATGTGTACTTAAACTTATAAAGATCACATGGATATTATTCAGTGAGTTGATTCACCAAAACTAACCTGTTATACAGGAGGAAAAAGCACACAGGACGTTTCAATCGTTCACAGACTGGTCGCGCTCATCAGAATGACAAGACACTTCCGGTCTGCAGGTGATAGCATTCAATTGGGAAGAAACGCCCTACTGCCCCCCTACTGACCAATGTGAATACTGATACATGTGTAATGACAGCTCCAAAAACGAATTCAAACCACAAAATAAAATAAATAAATCAACACAAAAATGTGACACATTATGGGTGGGTCACATATGCATGTACAGTAGATGGCAGTATTGTCCTGTTTAAAAGTGTCACAACATTGCTGTTTACGGCTATGTTGATCCATCCAGTGTGTTTTTTTAGTGTCACTTTTTGATGCATAATGTAAGAAAGATGTGTGGTACTTTATTAATTGACTGCAAGTGTGTTGCAACAACACCTAACTAGCTACAGCAGAAGTGGGTCACCATTTGACCCTATGGATTCTCACTTTACTGACACATTCACAATGTGCTTCCTATTTAACATGCACAGAGCCCACTTCCCCTGCGGCGGCCTTTTGTTGTACGTGTGTGTGTGTGTGTGTGTGTGTGTGTGTGTGTGTGTGTGTGTGTGTGTGTGTGTGTGTGTGTGTGTGTGTGTGTGTGTGTGTGTAACCATGTGAACATGTGCATCATTATGTTAATGCCAGAAAGGAGAGGCCCGCTGGTTTGGCTCTCTCTCAAAGAAATAGTGCAGTCTTATTTATCTTTACTGACCTTTTATTATTTACTAGACATCGACACATATGTTTTTTTTTTAGGAACGATACCGACCTTTAGTAGTCAAGGAGGCCGATAACCGATATTTGAAGCCGATATTCATTTGCAGTAAAACGTTTTTTAATCTTTTTTTTTTTGTTGTTGTTTTTTTTTTGTTAAAAAAAAAACAAAAAAAAAACAAAAACGTTTTTTAATCATGACTACCGTATTTTTTGGACTATGGAGCGCACCGAGATATAAGCTGCACTCAGTACATTTTAGAAAAGAAAAAAACAATCCATATATAAGCCTCACCGGACTATAAGTCGCAGATATACATGTTGGGGAATTGACGTGACAGTATGTGACGTATGACGTGACAGTATGTGACGTGTGTAAGAAGGTGCACTTGCTGTCTGTGAGAGGGAGACACAGGAAAGAGTGAGAAGAGCCTGTCGTGTAATGCCAGCAGCTAAAAGCAACTGCGTGAGAATCCACAGACCTGTGGATGTGTTGAAGGTGTGCTGGAAAATGCGGAACGGAAATTAGGGAGCAGCAGAAAAGTAGAATGTATTATTTAAATCGGTGCGTTGGAAAACACGGACCAGAGTTTTTTTTTAAACTGGATCTGGATCGGCATTTTCCCATGCCTTGCCGATACGCAATTTTTGGCAAATATCGGCAGCCGAACCGATCCAAATATCGGATCGGGACATCCCTAGTTTACACAGATATATTTTGTAAATATTTATTTACATACCTTAATTGTTTCCAAACTGTCGCGGTCGTTCTCCCAGGATGCAGACAGACCACTCCGGACAAGGCGTGCAGGTAGGAACATGATTTAATCATCAAAAAAAATAACGCGTAGTACCAAAAACAGAAAACAAGCAAAAGAGATGTGTGCCGATCGCACGGGAATCTAAGGAAAAAACGTAGGAATCGTGAGCTAGGAAACACGAAGACCAAACGTAACAGGTTGCATTTAGCAAAACAATGAAGCCAGGCCGACTGACCGGCAAAGGCAGGATTAAATAGTCCCTCTGATTAGTGCTCGGTAAACAGGTGAGCGTCCCGAGCACCAATCAGAGACAGGTGGAAACAATAAGCACCCATGGTAACTAAAAACAAACAAGGGTGCACAAAAACAGGAACTTAGGGAGTCCAAAACTAACAGAATATAACAACATGTGATCTGGGCCACGGATCATGACACAAACGGTGTCTGTAAAACGGCAGACCAAACAAAACAGAAGTCATGGTCATTGACCCACTAGCTGCGCAAGCCAGCTCTCCAATCACCTAAATCAGGGGTGCTCACACTTTTTCTGCAGGCGAGCTACTTTTCAATTGATCAAGTCGTGGGGATCTACCTCATTCATATATATCATTTATATTTACTTATTTATGAAATATATGTTTTTGTTAACAAGTTAAAGGTGTTTAATGATAATGCAAGCATGTTTAACACATATAGTTAATATTGTTAATACATTAAAGGTGTTTAATGATAATACAAGTATGTTTAATACATATAGTAAATATTGTTAACAAGTTAAAGGTGTTTAAAGATAATACAAGCATGTTTAATACATATAGTTAATATTGTTAACAAGTTAAAGGTGTTTAAAGATAATGCAAGCATGTTTAACACATATAGTTAATATTGTTAACAAGTTAAAGGTGGTTAAAAATAATACAAGCATGTTTAACACAAATAGTTAATATTGTTAACAACTTAAAGGTGGTTAAAGATAAAACAAGCATTTTTAACACATATAGTTAATATTGTTAACAACTTAAAGGTGGTTAAAGATAATACAAACATGTTTAACACATATAGTTAATATTGTTAACAACTTAAAGGTGTTTAAAGATAATACAAGCATGTTTAACACATATAGTTAATATTGTTAACAACTTTAAGGTGGTTAATGATAATACAAGCATGTTTAACAAATATAGTTAATATTGTTAACAAGTTAAAGGTGGTTAAAGATAATACAAGCATGTTTAACACATATAGATTCCTTTCTTTCATGAAGACAAGAATATAAGTTGGTGTATTACCTGATTCTGATGACTTGCATTGATTGGAATCAGACAGTGGTGCTGATAATGTCCGCATTTTCGAATGGAGGAGAAAAAAAGTCCTCCTTTTTGTCCAATACCACATGAAAGTGGTTGGTTTTTGGCATCTTATTTGTCCAGCTTCCGTACTCCTTTGTATACACTTTACAAGAAATACATTGTCGGCAAACTCCGTAGCTTGCTAGCTTGTGCACGCCAGCTTTCTGAGACTCTTATTTTGGTAGCGCAGGCAGGATGAAGCAGAGCTTTTATTTTATTTATTTACATGCTCGTAAATCTGTTAGCATGTTAGCTCATACAAATAAAGCTCGCTTGATTACATTACGGTAGCACGTGGAGCAGTTCAATGAGTATAAATCATCCATCCATCCATTTTCTACCGCTTATTCCCTTTGGGGACGCGGGGGGGCGCTGGAGCCTATCTCAGCTACAATCGGGCGGAAGGTGGGGTACACCCTGGACAAGTCGCCACCTCATCGCAGGGCCAACACAGATAGACAGACAACATTCACACACTAGGGACCAATTTAGTGTTGCCAATCAACTTATCCGTTTTAGTTATATTGTAAAACCTACAATCGTTGCTTGGACCGATGAATGAAGAATCCACAGGAGTAGAAACACTACGGATGGCTGGAAGACAGAACGGTACTTCTACTTCCGGTTGAAAGCACGAAATGGAAGGACACTGCACCACCTGCAGTGAGTGAACTCGTCCAAAAGATGGCGCCGTAGCATAAACAATTAAAAAAAATTTTTTTTTTAAAATCAGTGTATTTGCTTGTTTTTTTACTATTCACATTATAGCCGTCAGCGAAGAAAAATCCATAAATTGGCCGCACCGTTTTATAAGCGGCAGGGTTCAAAGTAGGGCTGCAGCTAACGATTATTTTTCTATCGATTAATCTATAGATTATTTTTTTCGATTAATCGGTTAATCTATAGATTATTTTTTCGATTAATCTATAGATTATTTTTCCTTTTACCGATTTTTTTTTTTTTAATTTAAAATGAAGAGGAAAAAATAAATGTAGGCCAGTTTTTTCAAAAGGCATGGCTTTTATTTACAAAAAAAAAAGTATGGCCACTCAGTCAACATTGACAACAACATGACAAAATATTCTGTAACAATGTAAACATTTAAAACTTTTAACATTTTACAAAATTAAAAGTATCTTATTTGCTTTTTAATGTGCAAATATAAAAGTAAACATCCAGTGCAAATCTTAATATTCTGGAATAGTATAAGCATTTCAAAAGTAAAAGTATTGCTTATTTTGCTTTAAAATGTGCAAAAATAAAGATAAACATCCAATACAAAAAAGTGCAAAACGGAAATATTCTGTAACAAGTGTAAACATTTCAACAAAAGTAAAAGTATTGCTTATTTGCTAAAATGTGCAAAAATAAAGCTAAACATCCAATACAAAAAAGTGTACAGTGTAAACATTTCAACAAAAGTAAAAGTATTGCTTATTTTGCTTAATAACACAACAATGATAGTATGATTAAAGTGAAAGTTAATTGTTGGTTTGTACATAGTATATGTAACTGTTAATGTTGTAAAAGGTATTTGCACAACTAATTAACGTTAGCGTTTGTGACACGTCTTGTGCCGTGGGGTTCTTTCAGGACCGACAGACTGAACGCCAGACGGCTTTGCCAGGTTTACAATCTTTTAATTTTACACAAAGTCTTTTCTCTTCCAACTGCGCGGATCGCGCACCTGGGCACGATTGCGGCGTCGCTCCCGGCGCGCCCTGCCTCGCCGCTCGCTCGCCGCCGCCGCCTCCCCACAGCGTTAAAGAGGAGCGCGTCTTTGTAAACACTGAACAGGCACGCCAAACGCGCCTCTCAGAGCGAAACGGTGCTTTAGTTTATGAATTTACAACGCAGATACAAATGACACATTCATGTTTTTGTGTAATGATGACAACGTATACGCACGTGGACGATTGACTAGTTGATGGTGATGGCAAGAACGCTGTCGGGGGTTTTCTTTTCAAATGTTCGTTCATAGCCGTTGTGCTGCTATGATAGGCCATTTCCGCTCGACACAGTGTGCATGCAACAACATTATTAGGCCGTTTATTGAAATACTCCCACACTTTTGACGACTTTTGGCGTGCTTTTTTCCCCTCGCTCGCATCGTCTGCTTTGCGCTCCGCCATGACAGTAGTGTGACGTAAATATGCGACGCGCCGACGCACAAAAACGGCGTCGACGTATTTACGTAACCGATGACGTCGACGCGTCGTTTCAGCCTTAGTTCAAAGTGTAGGAAAACAAAGTAGCGGCACATAGTCCAGAATTTACAGTAGTTATCAGATACTGATAAAAGAAAAAGGCCGATATACGTCAAAATGCCAAATATTGGCACCGATAATCGGTTGTTTTCTATCACTTAAAGGCGGGTGGGGAGATGCTTGGGCCCAGTGATACACACACACACACACACACACACACACACACACACACACACACTCACACGACACCACACCACTCACATCCTGGTCTCAGCTGCTGTTTAAAGCCAAGATGTGTGCGATACAGGCTTTCTGGAGTGTCTTGATGATATCATGTCACCACAAGAGATCTTGCTCAAAGGCATTCTTCCTCAGGCACACGTCCAACTTCTGCTTTTTGCTCTCAAAATGATGAACAATGAGTTTTAGAAAGCTACTTTGTCAGTGTGACGTTTCATCGCCTCCATCTTTTCTCTCCACCCCCCCCCCCGCCAGGCCTTCGGAAACGCCAAGACCGCCCACAACAACAACTCCAGTCGCTTTGGTAAATTCATCCAGGTCAATTACCTTGAGACGGGAGTGGTGAGAGGGTGAGTACCACCACATAATCACTTGTTCTGTGTGGCCTCATCCTGGAATTTGGCTTTTACATCACCGAGCTTACTTCTTTAGTGCCATCACTTCCTCTTTGCACGGTCATGTGCTTCCTCCTCTTCGCCGTGTGTGTGCGTGTGTGTGTGTGTGTGCGTGTGTGTGTCACTTCCTTTTTTTCAGCCTTCAGACTCCATTTAGGAGGTCCATTAAAGTCTGGCCCACCACATCTAAAGAAGAAGCAGCCATAGCTTTTATTCTAGTCACTCCCACACGAGAGAGTAGGGTGGTACCTGATACCAATATTTTGGTACCGGCACCGAAATGTATTTCGATACTTTTCAAAATAAAGGGGACCACAAAAAAAAACGTAATTATTGGCTTTATTTGAACAGAAAAATCTTATGATACATTAAACAAAGAAGAATTGAGTCCTCAAATAAAATAGTGAACATACTATTAGTGGGTTTTAAGAATAGACTAAGAGGAAAGAGATTGTTCTAGATTGTACCTAATGCATACTTGCCAACCTTGAGACCTCCGATTTCGGGAGGTGGGGGTGGGCGTGGTCGGGGTGGGACGGGGGCGTGTTTGGGGGCGTGGCTAAAAGGGGAGAAGTATATTTACAGCTAGAATTCACCAAGTCAAGTATTTCATATATATATATATATATATATATTATATATATATATATATATTTATTTTACTATATATATATATTTTTTTTTTTTATTATATGTGTATATATATATATATATATATAAAAGAAATACTTGAATTTCAGTGTTCATTTATTTACACATATACACACACATAACACTCATCTACTCATTGTTGAGTTAAGGGTTGAATTGTCCATCCTTGTTCTATTCTCTGTCACTATTTTTCGAACCCTGCTGAACACCCTCTCTGTCAATGTTTATTTTTTATTTTTATATATATATCTGATGCATTGATGTGTGGCACGCACAAAAGTGCTTTCATCAAATGCACTAGATGGCAGTATTGTCCTGTTTAAGAGTGTCACAACATTGCTGTTTACGGCAGACGAACTGCTTTAAGGGTTGGAATTGGGGGTTAAATCACCAAAAATGATTCCCGGGCGCGGCACCGCTGCTGCCCACTGCTCCCCTCACCTCCCAGGGGGTGAACAAGGGGATGGGTCAAATGCAGAGGACAAATTTCACCACACCTAGTGTGTGTGTGACAATCATTGGTACTTTAACTTTAACTTTAACTTTAACTTAACTTTAACTTTATGGTATACAAAAAAGTGACTGTTGTTGTGTGTTGTTGCCACGCCGGAAGGACGTTAATGAAACTGCTTAACAATAAACCCACATAAGAAACCAAGAACTCGCCCTCCATCATTCTACAGTTATAACGTGATTGGGCAGGTACGCTTTTTTATATTGTGGAGGACCTGAGTCCGCCTGAATTTCGGGAGATTTTCGGGAGAAAATTTGTCCCGGGAGGTTTTCGGGAGAGGCGCTGAATTTCGGGAGTCTCCCGGAAAATCCGGGAGGGTTGGCAAGTATGACCTAATGTCATGACTGGTTTTATTGATTATTGACTATTATCCCCTCAACTCCCCCCAAAAAGGATTAACTCGCTGGAATAAAAAAAGACAATATAACATACATCCATAAATGTGGACGCATGTGGAAAAAGTGCAATATATTTATCCGTACAGTAATCTATTTATTTAACCCAACACAACACTCCAATACGTGCACCATGACAGCAACCACCCACCCACCACCACGAAAAGAATACCTACCGGAATCAATAAAAGGCTATCGATGCTGTCATCTAGCAAAGCTGAATTTGACCAAGCAACCCCCCCCCCCGTACCAAAAAGCCCTTGATGAAAGCGGATACAATTTCACCCTCACCTATGAACCCACGCCAGGAAACCAGCCAAAAAAGAACAGAAAACGAAACGACATCATCTGGTACAACCCCCCCATACAGCAAAAACGTCTCGACGAACATTGGACACAAATTCCTCAATCTGATTGACAAACACTTTCCCAAAGACAACACCCTAAGAAAAGTATTCAACAAGAACAACATTAAATTGAGCTACAGCTGCATGAACAATATACGACAAATCATCTCAAACCACAACAAAACAATTGCAAATGAGCCGTCGACCCCCAGACAGAGCGACTCCAAAACCAACAAAGGATGTAACTGTCGAAAGAAACCTGATTGCCCTCTCAACGGGGGGTGCTTACAAACATCAGTTGTCTACCAATCTAAGGTAATACGCAAGGACATTAACACATCCGACACATATGTAGGATTAACCGAGGGAGAATTCAAAACCAGATGGAACAATCACAAGGCTTCTTTCAGGAACAAAAACCTGCGAAATACCACAGAACTCAGCAAACACATTTGGGACCTCAAAGACAATAATGTTGAATATTCAATAACATGGCAAATTCTTGCATTCCAGCACACCTTACAATAGTGGTAATAAAAGATGCAACCTATGCTTGAAAGAGAAACTGTTTATTATTTACCGTCCAGACCTGTCATCCCTCAACAAGCGCAGCGAAATTGTAACAACATGCCGCCATAGACGGAAACACCTCCTAGGTAACACATGAGCCAATCACCACACCCCTAGGCCAGCCTGTACCCACCCACTCTGTGCCCTATATAAACCATGGTATGCGAATGCTCCCATTAAAATCTCCTGATGATTGAGGGTACCCCCCCTCATGAAACAGGCCTGTAGAGATGAAATAGTCTTGTGATTTTTTTCCCACACATACATATATTTATTTATATATATTTATATATATTTAATTATTTTATATATTTATATTATTTATATATATTTATTTATTTATATATGCACCTTATTGCTTTTTTATCCTGCACTACCATGAGCTTATGTAACGAAATTTCGTTCTTATCTGTGCTGTAAAGTTCACATTTGAATGACAATAAAAAGGAAGTCTAAGCAGTAGAAAATGGATGGATGGTACTCGTCACTTATTGTTTGTCTTTGGTACACTAATGTGTATATTTTAGGCATTTTTATTTTATTTTTGCAAAAATATATATATATATTTTTATATGGCTCTTTTTATCTTTGGTATGAACATTATTATGTAAACTCTAAGTTATTTTTTTGGGGGGGGGTTTCTTTGTTGTTGCTATTTTTGTATTATTATTATTATTTTTTTAAATTATTATTATTATTATTCGGTCAGTGGTCAACAAAACAAACAAACAGTTTTACATAAACAAACAGTTGTACATTCATAAGTTGACACACACACACCATTTACCATGAATTGATTAACGTGGACCCCGATTTAAACAAGTGTGAAAAACTTATTGCAGATGGGCCAGGAAAGTACCCGCACTCTTTTTTTTTACGAAGCCACGCTGTTGTAACACGTGCTGAATGTGGCTTGGCATTGTCTTGCTGAAATAAGCAGGGGCGTCCATGAAAAAGACGGCGCTTTGATGGCAGCATATGTTGTTCCAAAACCTGTATGTACCTTTCAGCATTAATGGTGCCTTCACAGATGTGTAAGTTACCCATGTCTTGGGCTCTAATGCACCCCCATACCATCACACATGCTGCCTTTTGAACTTTGCGTCGATAACAGTCTGGATGGTTCGCTTCCCCTTTGGTCCGGATGACACGATGTCGAATATTTCCAAAAACAATTTGAAATGTGGACTCGTAAGACCACAGAACACTTTTCCACTTTGCATGAGTCCATCTTAGATGATCTCAGGCCCAAAGAAGCCGGCGGCGTTTCTGGATGTTGTTGATAAATGGCTTTCGCTTTGCATAGTAGAGCTTTAACTTGCACTTACAGATGTAGCGACCAACTGTATTTAGTGACAGTGGTTTTCTGAAGTGTTCCTGAGCCCATGTGGTGATATCCTTTACACACTGATGTCGCTTTTTGATACAGTGCCGTCTGAGGGATCGAAGGTCACGGTCATTCAATGTTGGCTTACGTGCAGTGATTTCTCCAGATTCTCTGAACCTTTTGATGATATTATGGAGCGTAGATGGTGAAATCCCTAAATTTCTTGCAATAGCTGGTTGAGAAAGGTTTTTCTTAAACTGTTCAACAATTTGCTCACGCAGTTGTGGACAAAGGGGTGTACCTCGCCCCATCCTTTCTTGTGAAAGACTGAGCATTTTTTGGGTAGCATTTTTTATACCCAATCATGGCACCCACCTGTTCCCAATTAGCCTGCACACCTGTGGGATGTTCCAAATAAGTGTTTGATGAGCATTCCTCAACTTTATCAGTATTTATTGCCACCTTTCCCAACTTCTTTGTCACGTGTTGCTGGCATCAAATTCTAAAGTTAATGATTATTTGCAAAAAAAAAAAATGTTTATGAGTTTGAACATCAAATATGTTGTCTTTGTAGCATATTCAATTGAATATGGCTTGAAAAGGATTTGCAAATCATTGTATTCCGTTTATATTTACATCTAACACAATTTCCCAACTCATATGGAAACGGGGTTTGCAGTACGGTATATAATTGGTACAAAGGTTTAACTAAGACGTGTACAAGGATATTTCACATGTCTTTACTGTGTATATAATTGAACCACCGTGTTTATGTTGTGTACAAGGTGTATTTATAATATGTTGTGCAAAGGAAATGTTATCTTGTATTTAACATTGTTTATAGGGTTATGTGCAATAAGTCTTAAACTTCAGCCTGAACCCTTTCGGTCTGCAACATTTTCAATTTATGAATGTACAACTGTTTGTTTATGTAAAACTGTTTGTTTATTTTGTTGGCCACTGACCGAAGAATAATAATAATAATTTAAAAAAATAATAATAATACAAAAATAGCAACAACAAAGAAACCACAAAAAAAACAACACAATAACTTATTAATGTTCATACCAAAGATAAAAAGAGCAATATAAAAATAGATAAATATATTTTTGCAAAAATAAAACAAAGAATCAATGGCCTAAAATATACAGTGTATTAGTGTACCAAAGACAAACTTATTGTTGAATATATTTAATTTTTTTAATGTATAAAAATATTAATTAAATTTCAGGCTCCAGTTATGTCACATCAAATATTCCAACTTTCGGGGTAAAATATTGCAGTTTTGTGTGTTTGCCAGATAAAAAAACAATGTTTTCTTCAACAAAAAGGGCATAAAACAAACAAACAAAAACATTAAAAAAAATAAAACCAATGCTTAAAAAAAATTTCTTTTTTTAAATTTATAAAAATAATTAAAAAGATATATATTTTTATGACTTTTTTTTTTTTTTTTTTTTTGAGGGGGGCCCAAAAGGTTAAAAAATAAATAAATCTAAATATTGTATTGATTTTGAAAATGAAAAATATCAAAATGTCCCCCGCGTGTTTTTTTAGTGTGCGGTCCTCAGTGGAAAATGTCACTCCTGCTCTAAAGGTCACTGTGTTTGATTGATTGATTGATTGAAACTTTTATTAGTAGATTGCACAATACAGTACATATTCCGTACAATTGACCACTAAATGGTCTCCCATCGAAAATGTGTGGCGCATTATGAAGCGTAAAATACGACAGCGGAGACCCCCGGACTGTTGAACGACTGAAGCTCTACATAAAACAAGAACGGGAAAGAATTCCACTTTCAAAGCTTCAACAATTAGTTTCCTCAGTTCCCAATCGTTTATTGAGTGTTGTTAAAAGAAAAGGTGTATGTAACACAGTGGTGAACGTGCCCTTTTCCCAACTACTTTAATTATTGCAAAAAGAAAATAAAGTTTATGAGTTTGAACATCAAATATGTTGTCTTTGTAGCATATTCAACTGAATATGGGTTGAAAATGATTTGCAAATCATTGTATTCCGTTTATATTTACATCTAACACAATTCCCCAACTCATTTGGAAATGGGGTTTGTAGGTATCAATCTGATACCAAGTAGTTACAGGATCATACATTGGTCATAATTAAAGTTTTCCTGTGTCCAGGGACGACATCTACAGTACAGGCCAAACGTTTGGACACACCTTCTCATCCAATCTTTATTGTCATGACTATTTACATTGTAGATTGTCACATCAAAACTACGAATGAACACATGTGGAGTTATGTACTTAACACAAAAAGGTGAAATAACTGAAAACATGTTTTGTATTCTAGTTTCTTCAAAATAGCCACCCTTTGCTCTGATGACTGCTTTGCACACTCTTGGCATTCTCTCCATGAGCTTCAAGAGGTAGTCACTTCCCAGGTGTGCCTTATCAGGGTTGATTAGTGGAGTTTCTTGCTTTATCGATGGGGATGGGACTAAGGCTGAAATGGCGCGTCGACGTAGTCGACGTCATCGGTTACGTAAATACGTCGACGCCGTTTTTGTGCGTCGGCGCGTCGCATATTTACGTCACACTACTGTCATGGCGGAGCGCAAAGCAGACGATGCGAGCGATGGGAAAAAAGCACGCCAAAAGTCGTCAAAAGTGTCGGAGTATTTCAATAAACGGCCTAATAATGTTGTTGTATGCACACTGTGTCGAGCGGAAATGGCCTATCATAGCAGCACAACGGCTATGAACGAACATTTGAAAAGAAAACCCCCGACAGCGTTCTTGCCATCACCATCAACAAGTCAATCGTCCGCGTGCGTATACGTTGTCATCATTACACAAAAACATGAATGTGTCATTTGTATCTGCGTTGTAAATTCATAAACTAAAGCACCGTTTGCTCTGAGAGGCGCGTTTGGCGTGCCTGTTCAGTGTTTACAAAGACGCGCTCCTCTTTAACGCTGTGGAGAGGCGGCGGCGGCGAGCGAGCGGCAAGGCGGGGCGCGCCGGGAGCAACGCCGCAAGAGACAGGGGACGACGAGCGAGCGAGGAAGAGGAGCTGAAAAGCGAGGAAAGAAAGAGAAAAGAGTTGGAAGAGAAAAGACTTTGTGTAAAATTAAAATATTGTAAACCTGGCAAAGCCGTCTGGCGTTCAGTCTGTCGGTCCTGAAAGAACCCCACGGCACAAGACGTGTCACAAACGCTAACGTTAATTAGTTGTGCAAATACCTTTTACAACATTAACAGTTACATATACTATGTACAAACCAACAATTAACTTTCACTTTAATCATACTATCATTGTTGTGTTATTAAGCAAAATAAGCAATACTTTTACTTTTGTTGAAATGTTTACACTGTACACTTTTTTGTATTGGATGTTTAGCTTTATTTTTGCACATTTTAGCAAATAAGCAATACTTTTACTTTTGTTGAAATGTTTACACTTGTTACAGAATATTTCCGTTTTGCACTTTTTTGTATTGGATGTTTAGCTTTATTTTTGCACATTTTAAAGCAAAATAAGCAATACTTTTACTTTTGAAATGCTTATACTATTCCAGAATATTAAGATTTGCACTGGATGTTTACTTTTATATTTGCACATTATAAAGCAAATAAGCTACTTTTAATTTTGTTAAATGTTAAAAGTTTTAAATGTTTACATTGTTACAGAATATTTTGTCATGTTGTTGTCAATGTTGACTGAGTGGCCATACCTTTTTTTTTTGTAAATAAAAGCCATGCCTTTTGAAAAAACTGGCCTACATTTATTTTTTCCTCTTCATTTTAAATAAAAAAAATAATCGGTAAAAGGAAAAATAATCTATAGATTAATCGAAAAAAATAATCTATAGATTAACCGATTAATCGAAAAAATAATCTATAGATTAATCGATAGAAAAATAATCGTTAGCTGCAGCCCTAGTTGGGACCATCAGTTGTGTTGGGATTGAGAAGGTATTTGGCCTGCACTGTACATCACGATACGGTATTCAGCCGTATCGCCCCGCCCTATGTAAAAGTATGTCACGCAGGAATGGTGTCGTGAGGCATGTGGAAACATACCCTCGCTACGCGTCGTTAAAAAGCGGAGAGATTTGCGGCTCGTAACCCGTCCACTGAAGGCATATATCACGTTTCTACGCACATCCTTGCTCGGACTCGCACGTTCCACTGAAACATGGCGTGTGTAGAAAGATAAATGTACATTTCCGGTGCTGTAAAGACGTCTAATAACTGTCCGCTGTGGTGTTTTTAAGAGCGAACGCTCTTCAATCCATGCACCCGGACACCCAAAGTCTGCGTCCTCCATTTTTGGCAGGCATTATAGAAGTGCTGCTGTCGTCCAATCAGCTAGGAAGAATCCTCTCAGACTAAGAACTGTCACCGTCGAGCTTCACACACACACACACACACACACACACACACACATAGTGACCTTTAGAGCAGGAGTGACAATTTCCACTGAGGGCCACACACTAAAAAAACAAAAAAAAACATGCGGGGGACATTTTGATATTTTTCATTTTCAAAATCAATACAATATTTAGATTTATTTATTTTTTTAGCCGTTTGGGCCCCCCTCAAAAAATAAAAAAGTGATAAAAATATTTTTTTTTTTTAATGAATTTTTTTTTATACATTTTTTAAATATAGGTTTTCATTTTTTTATGTTTTTGTTTGTTTGTTTTAAGCCCTTTTTGTCGAAGAATACATTTTTTTTTTTATCTGGCAAACACACAAAACTGCAATATTTTACCCCGAAAGTTGGAATATTTGATGTGACGTAACTGGAGCCTGAAATTTAATTAATATTTTTATACATTAAAAAAAAATATATATATATATATATATACACGTTTTAATTTTTTGATGTTTTTGTTTGTTGGTTTTATGCCCTTTTTGTCGAAGAAAACATTGTTTTTTATCTGGCAAACACACAAAACTGCAATATTTTACCCCGAAAGTTGGAATATTTGATGTGACGTAACTGGAGCCTGAAATTTAATTAATATTTTTATACATTAAAAAAAAAAATATATATATATATATATATATATATATATACACGTTTTAATTTTTTGATGTTTTTGTTTGTTGGTTTTATGCCCTTTTTGTCGAAGAAAACATTGTTTTTTATCTGGCAAACACACAAAACTGCAATATTTTACCCCGAAAGTTGGAATATTTGATGTGACGTAACTGGAGCCTGAAATGTATTAATATTTTTATATATATATATTTTTTAAATTAAATATATATTTTTTAATTTTTTGATGTTTTTGTGCCCTTTTTGTCAAAGAAAACATTGTTTTTTATCTGGCAAACACACAAAACTGCAATATTTTACCCCGAAAGTTGGAATATTTGATGTGACGTAACTGGAGCCTGAAATGTAATTAATATTTTTATACATTTAAAAAAAATAATTAAATATTGTTTTAATTTTTTGATGTTTTTGTTTGTTTTATGCCCTTTTTGTCGAAGAAAACATTGTTTTTTTATCTGGCAAACACACAAAACTGCAATATTTTACCCCGAAAGTTGGAATATTTGATGTGACGTAACTGGAGCCTGAAATTTAATTAATATTTTTATACATTTAAAAAAAATAATTAAATATTGTTTTAATTTTTTGATGTTTTTGTTTGTTTTATGCCCTTTTTGTCGAAGAAAACATTGTTTTTTTATCTGGCAAACACACAAAACTGCAATATTTTACCCCGAAAGTTGGAATATTTGATGTGACGTAACTGGAGCCTGAAATTGAATTAATATTTTTATACATTTAAAAAAATACATATTAAATATTGTTTTCATTTTTTGATGTTTTTGTTTGTTTGTTTTAAGCCCTTTTTGTCAAATAAAACATT
>NC_084561.2:3458823-3531323 GCF_033978685.3 Nerophis lumbriciformis
CCGAGAATCATTTTTAATTTTCCCTTTCTCAAAATACCAATTTTTCACGTAATTTCCCAGGCATTATACAATATTAAAGTTAAAGTACCACTGATAGTCACACACACACTAGCTGTGGCGAAATTATTCTCTGCATTTGACCCATCACCCCGTGGGAGGTGAGGGGAGCAGTGAGCAGCAGCGGTGGCTGCGCCCGAGAAGCATTTTTAATTTTCCCTTTCTCAAAATACCAGTTTTTCACGTAATTTCCCAGGCTTTATACAATATTAAAGTTAAAGTACCAATGATAGTCACACACACACTAGCTGTGGCAAAATTGCTCTCTGCGTTTGACCCATCAACCTTGTTCCACCCCCTGGGAGGTGAGCGGAGCAGTGAGCAGCAGCGGTGGCCGCGCCCGGGAATACTTTTTTGGTGATTTAACCCCCAATTCCAAGATTACAACTGAGACTCTCATTAGCGCCATCTTCCAAGCATTTTTTAATCATATTTAAAATCGTAAAAAAATATATATATATATATTTTAAATGTGTGTTCTTGTCTCTCATGATGATTGTGAACAACGGGCAAAATTCCCTTAAAAAAAAAAATAAAAAAAAGTGGAGTTCCCCTTGAACCTTTTTGACCTGGGAGCTCAACTTTTCCACTCATAAAATAACACGGAATTAGTAATCTCACTCTTGATTTTAATCGTGTTCGATAATAATTTTTTACCTACTTAAAGTTTAACAGGATAAATGATGTGAAAGCATGTGTTAATCACAACGATTATTATCAAGGCTTAGGTCAGGCTGATTAGAAAAATAAATACTAATCAAATATTCTGCAAAAAGAGGGTTGTCGAGAGTTAATAAAAAAAATTGGGCCCTGGGGCCACACTTTGGACACCCCTGTCTTATCAGAAGGGAACTAAGGTGATATACAGTGTTGGGTTAGTTACTGAAAAGCAGTAACTAGTTACAGTTACTAGTTACTTCATTTCAAAAGTAACTCAGTTACTAACTCAGTTACTTACACCAAAAAGTAATGCGTTACTGTGAAAAGTAACTATTTAGTTACTTCTTTTTGTCTTTTTTTTGTTTTTAAAGCTCCCATTAATGCCCTTTTAGCCTTTATTTCAGTACTGTTATTGCACTGGAGAATAATACAATCTGTTGATCAACTTGACATGCATTTGCATCACTGAACTCTGCTAAGCAATGTGCTCTACATACAACACACAAAGACAAAGATATGTTACAAAGACCAATTTGTTTCTGGCCACAACAAATTGACAAAACTATTTTAAATAGCTGCAACATAACATACATAAGTAACAAACAGCATAATAACAGCATAGATGTAAACCAAGAAAGGCACACACTACATACACAAAGTCTAACCAGGCATTTTCTTCCTCAAGTAATTCTGATATAAAATCATGTCTGAAACCCGGAACACCCTCCACATTTCCCCAGTTTTAGTTTAGAGATAAGGAAAGATTGGCCTGGCCCACTAGCATCCCTCTTTATGTTTGTGAACTTTATAGTCTATACATTTAGAGTGATGTGATAATCAAACACTCTAGAAGTCTAGAATGAAAGAGTATATAAGAGAATTGACAGCGACGTTCCCTCTCAGGAGCGCGCATGTGCAATTGCGCACTGCTCAAGCGTCCTCTGCGCACGGCAAATCTATGCCATGCACAAAATGAAATAAAAAAATAAGCGCATAACAATTTTCGACACGACACGGACACGACAGAGAAAACCGTTTTCGTCATCATTGTTCAAATATTGTAACGTCTGTCGAGACGCTTTGAGGACATGAATTCCATCCGTCACTTTACTGAGCAAAACTCTTTACTGTCGGCCATAAACACATCACCAAAACATTAGTAAAAAAATTATATCTAGCAAAAGTGGTCATTTTCTGCAGTACAAACCAGACCAAAAGTAACTTTGTTTTATCAACAGCTGCCGCTCGCTCTTTCTCACGTGCGCCAACACTTGCACATATGGCACTGAGCCAGTGATGCGTTTACAGCCACACAAAAAGTCGGACAACTCCAACACCACACATAAAGTGTCATTCCAGGTCGTTGCACTATGATTTACCAATCAAATGTGTGCTTATTCTAGTGTCATTTATTAGGAATCTTAATTTATAAATATTAATCATTAAATGCTGTTAGTATATTAAATAAATACTAATAAAAATATATTTTTTACAAACAGGAAGTTGCAGGAATGTACACATGATCCCCTGCTTACATCTCATTGTGCAACATGTGAATGCTTTAATGGGAACTAAATGCAATGTCTGAAAGGGGTACAAACTATTTCCAAAGCAGGACCTCCACCCAGACAAACAATACAAGTACACAGTTCATGAAAAACAATATTTGTTGTTATTGTCATTGTAAGTGGGCCTAAACACTTATATTAGAAATGGAAATGACTGCTGTCATTTGATTATAATAATAAGAGAATGTTGTTTGTCTATCTGTGTTGGCCCTGTGATGAGGAGGGGACTTGTCCAGGGTGTACCCTGCCTTCCGCCCGAATGCAGCTGAGATAGGCTCCAGCGACCCCGAAAGGGACAAGCGGTAGAAAATGGATGGATGGATGGAGATTTAACTTGTTATTTAGTGAGGTTTGGGACAGGTGTGCTGCTGGTGTAGCCACAGTGTGCACGTCTAAAGTTGCTCACATGGACTCCATTCAATGCTCAGGGACTTTTTGCGTTTGCTCACACACATGAAAAATTAGAGGGAACATTGATTGACAGAGTGTGTGTACCTTCAGCGGTGAATGATGAGAAGAGGCAGAGTTAATCCTTAAGTGGTGGTGGAGGTGAAGTGGCATCAGAGTCTCTGTCTCTCTTTACTAGCTTCGTCGAAGCATGTTGCTTATGTAGCTTGTTTCAGCAGATTTGAATTGCTGTTTTGGGCAGTAGATGGCATCTTTGATCCAAAGCACAATTTACATTTAACTAAAATGTTCTTTTCTTTGTGCTCGACAAAAGAAAAGTAGTGAAAATATCTCCATGTTAGCAAACTCGACTTCTGGCTCCGCCATGATCAGACACGCCTCCCTCCCCACACTCACACCCACACACACCCACACAGAGCGTGTCTCTCTCTCTTCTCCGGCTTGTGACACAAGAAGAATCAGAACGATGACACAGCAGCGCTCCGATAAAACACACTTTATACTACATAAAAAGTAACGTAAAATAACGCAGTAACGCATCACGTAGTAACGGTAACTGAGTTACTGAAAATAAAAAATAACGCGTTAGATTACTAGTTACCGCCGAAACTAACGGCGTTACAGTAACGCGTTACTTTGTAACGCGTTAGTCCCAACACTGGTGATATAACAGTGGACGTTTTTTTGAGCTGTGTGAGAAATTTCAAGTCCCGGTGTTGAAAGGTTGCCTTCCTAAAGAAGGTGAACGCTGCGTTGTGCAGGAGGAGTACCAAGCGGAGGGCATCACCTGGCACAACATCGACTACACGGACAACGTGGGCTGCATCCACCTCATCAGCAAGAAGCCCACCGGCCTCCTCTACCTGCTGGACGAGGAGAGCAAGTAAGAACCTCCTCTTGTCCAAGCGCCTGCTCCAGACCCCCTCATTCCTGTCCCGCTTGTCCAGCTTCCCCCACGCCACCGACGAGACCCTGCTGGCCAAATTCAAGCAGCAGCATCAGGGCAACAAGTACTTTGTGTCCACGCCCGTCATGGAGCCCGCCTTCGTCATCCACCACTTTGCCGGGAAAGTCAAGTACCAGATCAAGGTATGGTTGGGGGGGGGGGGGGTCGTTAAAGCACGTCCACGTTAACTTTACCCTCCGCAGGATTTCCGAGAGAAGAACACCGATCACATGCGTCCGGACATTGTGGCGTTGTTGCGGAGCAGCGACCGGGCGTACGTGCGCCAGCTCATCGGCATGGACCCCGTGGCCATGTTCCGCTGGGGCATCCTGCGCGCCACCATCAGGGGCATGGCTGCCTTCAACGAGGCCGGACGCTCCTGGGCCGCCAAGACCTCAGGTAGGTCATCGGCAGTGCTGCTGTCAAAGATCCTCCGTACGATAGGAGCACTCTGCTGGTTTTTTTATGTACTCATCACAAAAACGCTACTAAAAGATCCTCTATTAACAGGACCTACTTCCAAAAAGTTGGTCAAAGATTCTCCATACGATAGGAGCACTCTGCTGTTTTTTATGTACCCATCACAAAAACGCTACTCAAAGATCCTCTATTAACAGTACCTACTTCCAAAAAGTTGGTCAAAGATCCTCCATACGACAGGAGCGTTCAGCTGGTTTTTTTATGTACCCATCACAAAAACGCTACTCAAAGATCCTCTATTAACAGTACCTAGTTCCAAAAAGTTGGTCAAAGATTCTCCATACGACAGGAGTGCTCTGCTGTTTTTTTGTGTACCCATCACAAAAACGCTACTCAAAGATCCTCTATTTACAGTACCTACTTCCAAAAAGTTGGTCAAAGATTCTCCATACGATAGGAGCACTCTGCTGTTTTTTATGTACCCATCACAAAAACGCTACTCAAAGATCCTCTATTAACAGTACCTACTTCCAAAAAGTTGGTCAAAGATCCTCCATACGACAGGAGCGTTCAGCTGGTTTTTTTATGTACCCATCACAAAAACGCTACTCAAAGATCCTCTATTAACAGTACCTAGTTCCAAAAAGTTGGTCAAAGATTCTCCATACGACAGGAGTGCTCTGCTGTTTTTTTGTGTACCCATCACAAAAACGCTACTCAAAGATCCTCTATTTACAGTACCTACTTCCAAAAAGTTGGTCAAAGGTCCTCCGTACGGCAGGACCGCTCTGCTGGTTTTTTATGTACCCATCACAAAAACGCTACTCAAAGATCCTCTATTAACAGGACCTACTTCCAAAAAGTTGGTCAAAGATTCTCCATACGATAGGAGCACTCTGCTGTTTTTTATGTACCCATCACAAAAACGCTACTCAAAGATCCTCTATTAACAGTACCTACTTCCAAAAAGTTGGTCAAAGATCCTCCATACGACAGGAGCGTTCAGCTGGTTTTTTTATGTACCCATCACAAAAACGCTACTCAAAGATCCTCTATTAACAGTACCTAGTTCCAAAAAGTTGGTCAAAGATTCTCCATACGACAGGAGTGCTCTGCTGTTTTTTTGTGTACCCATCACAAAAACGCTACTCAAAGATCCTCTATTTACAGTACCTACTTCCAAAAAGTTGGTCAAAGATTCTCCATACGATAGGAGCACTCTGCTGTTTTTTATGTACCCATCACAAAAACGCTACTCAAAGATCCTCTATTAACAGTACCTACTTCCAAAAAGTTGGTCAAAGATCCTCCATACGACAGGAGCGTTCAGCTGGTTTTTTTATGTACCCATCACAAAAACGCTACTCAAAGATCCTCTATTAACAGTACCTAGTTCCAAAAAGTTGGTCAAAGATTCTCCATACGACAGGAGTGCTCTGCTGTTTTTTTGTGTACCCATCACAAAAACGCTACTCAAAGATCCTCTATTTACAGTACCTACTTCCAAAAAGTTGGTCAAAGGTCCTCCGTACGGCAGGACCGCTCTGCTGGTTTTTTATGTACCCATCACAAAAACGCTACTCAAAGATCCTCTATTAACAGTACCTACTTCCAAAAAGTTGGTCAAAGATTCTCCATACGATAGGAGCACTCTGCTGGTTTTTTATGTACCCATCACAAAAACGCTACTCAAAGATCCTCTATTTACAGTACCTACTTCCAAAAAGTTGGTCAAAGATCCTCCATACGACAGGAGCGTTCAGCTGGTTTTTTTATGTACCCATTACAAAAACGCTACTCAAAGATCCTCTATTTACAGTACCTAGTTCCAAAAAGTTGGTCAAAGATTCTCCATAGGACAGGAGTGCTCTGCTGTTTTTTTGTGTATCCATCACAAAAACGCTACTCAAAGATCCTCTATTAACAGTACCGACTTCCAAAAAGTTGGTCAAAGATTCTCCATACGACAGGAGTGCTCTGCTGTTTTTTTGTGTACCCATCACAAAAAACGCTACTCAAAGATCCTCTATTTACAGTACCTACTTCCAAAAAGTTGGTCAAAGATTGTCCATACGATAGGAGCACTCTGCTGTTTTTTTATGTATCCATTGCAAAAACGCTACTCAAAGATCCTCTATTAACAGTACCTACTTCCAAAAAGTTGGTTAAAGATCCTCCATACGACAGGAGCGCTCTACTGGTTTTTTATGTACCCATCACAAAAACGCTACTCAAAGATCCTCTATTAACAGTACCTACTTCCAAAAAGTTGGTCAAAGATCCTCCATACGACAGGAGCGCTCTACTGTTTTTTTATGTATCCATTGCAAAAACGTTACTCAAAGATCCTCTATTAACAGTGCCTACTTCCAAAAAGTTGGTCAAAGATTCTCCATACGATAGGAGCGCTCTGCTGGTTTTTTATGTATCCATTGCAAAAACGCTACTCAAAGATCCTCTATTAACAGTACCCAATACCTACTTCCAAAAAGTTGGTCAAAGATCCTCCATACGACAGGAGCGTTCAGCTGGTTTTTTTATGTACTCATCACAAAAACGCTACTCAAAGATCCTCTATTAACAGTACCTACTTCCAAAAAGTTGGTCAAAGATTTTTTATATGAAAAGCGCACTCAGCTGTTTTAGGTACTGACTGCAAATAAGCTAGTCAAAGATCCTCTATTAACAGTACCTAGTTCCAAAAAGTTGGTCAAAGATTCTCCATACGACAGGAGCGCTCTGCTGGTTTTTTGTGTACCCATCACAAAAAACGCTACTCAAAGATCCTCTATTAACAGTAACTTCTTCCAAAAAGTTGGTCAAAGATTCTCCATACGACAGGAGTGCTCTGCTGGTTTTTTATGTACCCATCACAAAAACGCTACTCAAAGATCCTCTATTTACAGTACCTACTTCCAAAAAGTTGGTCAAAGATTCTCCATACGATAGGAGCACTCTGCTGTTTTTTTATGTATCCATTGCAAAAACGCTACTCAAAGATCCTCTATTTACAGTACCTACTTCCAAAAAGTTGGTCAAAGATTGTCCATACGATAGGAGCACTCTGCTGTTTTTTTATGTATCCATTGCAAAAACGCTACTCAAAGATCCTCTATTAACAGTACCCAGTACCTACTTCCAAAAAGTTGGTCAAAGATCCTCCATACGACAGGAGCGTTCAGCTGGTTTTTCTATGTACCCATCACAAAAACGCTACTCAAAGATCCTCTATTAACAGTACCTACTTCCAAAAAGTTGGTCAAAGATCCTCCTGACAACAGGAGCGCTCTGCTGGTTTTTTATGTACCCATCACAAAAACGCTACTCAAAGATCCTCTATTAACAGTACCTACTTCCAAAAAGTTGGTCAAAGATCCTCCATACGACAGGAGCGCTCTACTGTTTTTTTATGTATCCATTGCAAAAACGTTACTCAAAGATCCTCTATTAACAGTACCCAGTACCTACTTCCAAAAAGTTGGTCAAAGATCCTCCATACGACAGGAGCGTTCAGCTGGTTTTTCTATGTACCCATCACAAAAACGCTACTCAAAGATCCTCTATTAACAGTACCTACTTTCAAAAAGTTGGTCAAAGATCCTCCATACGACAGGAGCGCTCTGCTGTTTTTAGGTACTGACTGAAAATAAGTTAGTCAAAGATCCTCTATTAACAGCAGCTTATTTTTGGTACCTACTTCCAAAAAGTTGGTAAAAGAGTTTTTATATGAAAAGCGCACTCAGCTGTTTTAGGTACTGACTGCAAATAAGCTAGTCAAAGATCCTCTATTAACAGCAGCTTATTTTTGGTATCTCCTTCCAAAAAGTTGGTCAAAGATCCTCCATACGACAGGAGCGCTCTGCTGGTTTTTTATGTATCCATCACAAAAACGCTACTCAAAGATCCTCTATTAACAGTACCTACTTTCAAAAAGTTGGTCAAAGATCCTCCATACGACAGGAGCGCTCTGCTGTATTTAGGTACTGACTGAAAATAAGCTAGTCAAAGATCCTCTATTAACAGCAGCTTATTTTTGGTACCTACTTCCAAAAAGTTGGTAAAAGATTTTTTATATGAAAAGCGCACTCAGCTGTTTTAGGTACTGACTGCAAATAAGCTAGTCAAAGATCCTCTATTAACAGCAGCTTATTTTTGGTACCTCCTTCCAAAAAGTTGGTCAAAGATCCTCCATACAACAGGAGCGCTCTGCTGGTTTTTTATGTATCCATCGTAAAAACGCTACTCAAAGATCCTCTATTAACAGCAGCTTATTTTTGGTACCTCCTTCCAAAAAGTTGGTCAAAGATCCTCCATACGACAGGAGCGCTCTGCTGGTTTTTTATCTATCCATCGCAAAAACGCTACTCAAAGATCCTCTATTAACAGCAGCTTATTTTTGGTACCTACTTCCTAAAAGTTGGTCAAAGACCCTCTATATGACAAGCTCACTTAGCTGTTTTTAGGTACTGACAGCAAATAAGCTAGTCAAAGATCCTCTATTAACAGAAGGTTATTTTTGGTACCTACTTCCTAAAAGTTGGTCAAAGATCCTCTATATGACAAGCGCACTTAGCTGTTTTTAGGTACTGGCAGCAAATAAGCTAGTCAAAGATTCTCTTAACACCAGCTTATTTGTTGTGCCTGCTTCCAAAAAGTTGGCCAAAGATCCTCTATATGATAGGAGCGCTCTGTTGTTTTTAAGTACCTACTTCAAAAACGTTATTCAAAGATCCTCTATGTGACAAGCGCACTTAGCTGTTTTTAGGGTAGTGACTGCAAATAAGCTAGTCAAAGATCCTCTATTATCAGCAGCTTATTTTTGGTACCTCCTTCCAAAAAGTTGGTGAAAGATCTTTAATATGAAAAGTGCACTCAGCTGATTTTAGGTACTGACTGTAAATAAGCCAATCAAAGATCCTCTATTATCAGCAGCTTATTTTTGGTACCTACGTCCAAAAAGGTGGTCAAAGATCCTCTTAATGACAGGAAAGCTCTGTTTTTTAAGCACCCGCCGCAAAAATGCTCGTTAAAGATCCTCTTTATATCAGGAGCACGCGGCTATTTTTATGTACCTACTATTGCGAACATCTACTCAAAGATCCTCTATATGACAGAAGAGGCTGTTTTGAAGTAACCAAACGTGAGTCAAAGATCCTCTATATGACAGAAGAGGCTGTTTTGAAGTAACCAAACGTGAGTCAAAGATCCTCTATATGACAGAAAAGGCTGTTTTGAAGTAACCAAACGTGAGTCAAAGATCCTCTATATGACAGAAGAGGCTGTTTTGAAGTAACCAAACGTGAGTCAAAGATCCTCTATATGACAGAAGAGGCTGTTTTGAAGTAACCAAACGTGAGTCAAAGATCCTCTATATGACAGAAGAGGCTGTTTTGAAGTAACCAAACGTGAGTCAAAGATCCTCTATATGACAGAAGAGGCTGTTTTGAAGTAACCAAACGTGAGTCAAAGATCCTCTATATGACAGAAGAGGCTGTTTTGAAGTAACCAAACGTGAGTCAAAGATCCTCTATATGACAGAAGAGGCTGTTTTGAAGTAACCAAACGTGAGTCAAAGATCCTCTATATGACAGAAAAGGCTGTTTTGAAGTAACCAAACGTGAGTCAAAGATCCTCTATATGACAGAAAAGGCTGTTTTGAAGTAACCAAACGTGAGTCAAAGATCCTCTATATGACAGAAGAGGCTGTTTTGAAGTAACCAAACGTGAGTCAAAGATCCTCTATATGACAGAAAAGGCTGTTTTGAAGTAACCAAACGTGAGTCAAAGATCCTCTATATGACAGAAGAGGCTGTTTTGAAGTAACCAAACGTGAGTCAAAGATCCTCTATATGACAGAAAAGGCTGTTTTGAAGTAACCAAACGTGAGTCAAAGATCCTCTATATGACAGAAAAGGCTGTTTTGAAGTAACCAAATGTGAGTCAAAGATCCTCTATATGACAGAAAAGGCTGTTTTGAAGTAACCAAAAGTGAGTCAAAGATCCTCTATATGACAGAAGAGGCTGTTTTCAAGTAACCAAACGTGAGTCAAAGATCCTCTATATGACAGAAGAGGCTGTTTTGAAGTAACCAAACGTGAGTCAAAGATCCTCTATATGACAGAAAAGGCTGTTTTGAAGTAACCAAAAGTGAGTCAAAGATCCTCTATATGACAGAAGAGGCTGTTTTCAAGTAACCAAACGTGAGTCAAAGATCCTCTATATGACAGAAGAGGCTGTTTTGAAGTAACCAAACGTGAGTCAAAGATCCTCTATATGACAGAAGAGGCTGTTTTGAAGTAACCAAACGTGAGTCAAAGATCCTCTATATGACAGAAAAGGCTGTTTTGAAGTAACCAAACGTGAGTCAAAGATCCTCTATATGACAGAAGAGGCTGTTTTGAAGTAACCAAACGTGAGTCAAAGATCCTCTATATGACAGAAAAGGCTGTTTTGAAGTAACCAAACGTGAGTCAAAGATCCTCTATATGACAGAAGAGGCTGTTTTGAAGTAACCAAACGTGAGTCAAAGATCCTCTATATGACAGAAAAGGCTGTTTTGAAGTAACCAAACGTGAGTCAAAGATCCTCTATATGACAGAAAAGGCTGTTTTGAAGTAACCAAATGTGAGTCAAAGATCCTCTATATGACAGAAAAGGCTGTTTTGAAGTAACCAAAAGTGAGTCAAAGATCCTCTATATGACAGAAGAGGCTGTTTTCAAGTAACCAAACGTGAGTCAAAGATCCTCAATATGACAGAAGAGGCTGTTTTGAAGTAACCAAACGTGAGTCAAAGATCCTCTATATGACAGAAAAGGCTGTTTTGAAGTAACCAAAAGTGAGTCAAAGATCCTCTATATGACAGAAGAGGCTGTTTTCAAGTAACCAAACGTGAGTCAAAGATCCTCTATATGACAGAAGAGGCTGTTTTGAAGTAACCAAACGTGAGTCAAAGATCCTCTATATGACAGAAGAGGCTGTTTTGAAGTAACCAAACGTGAGTCAAAGATCCTCTATATGACAGAAAAGGCTGTTTTGAAGTAACCAAATGTGAGTCAAAGATCCTCTATATGACAGAAAAGGCTGTTTTGAAGTAACCAAACGTGAGTCAAAGATCCTCTATATGACAGAAGAGGCTGTTTTGAAGTAACCAAACGTGAGTCAAAGATCCTCTATATGACAGAAAAGGCTGTTTTGAAGTAACCAAACGTGAGTCAAAGATCCTCTATATGACAGAAAAGGCTGTTTTGAAGTAACCAAACGTGAGTCAAAGATCCTCTATATGACAGAAAAGGCTGTTTTGAAGTAACCAAACGTGAGTCAAAGATCCTCTATATGACAGAAAAGGCTGTTTAGAAGTAACCAAAAGTGAGTCAAAGATCCTCTATATGACAGAAGAGGCTGTTTTGAAGTAACCAAACGTGAGTCAAAGATCCTCTATATGACAGAAAAGGCTGTTTTGAAGTAACCAAAAGTGAGTCAAAGATCCTCTATATGGCAGGAGTGCTGTGTGTATTTGTCAGCCTTGCTTCCAGTCCAAGATCTACTTTAGCTAAGCACTTCTCACCAGCAGCACCAGAAGAGAACATTCAGGCCACAAAACGTGAGGCTTTAGCCGATTGGCCGCATTCTTCTTGTGAAGCACAATCCTCACTCGCACATTATTCTGCTGACGCAAGAACACTTTCACCGACCACTTGGCTGGTATCATGTTTGGAGGTAACACACACACTCTCTCCTGACCTCAGTGCTTGTTGTGTGTTGTTGTGTAGGAGTTGTGCGTCCCATCTCCAGGACGCCCCTGGGAGAGCTTCAGCGTGCCAACGCTCCCGTGGAGAGGATGTACAAGTAAGAGCAGCAAACTAAATATGCTCTCCTGTCACCTTGGAACTGCTTTTCTTTCTTCCTTTGGGGGACAGCCAAGTAACTTCAGGGTTTTGGTGACTCGCTCCTTTTTGCTCATGAGCACTTTTTCACACAACCTGATATATGAAGAGGGACACTTTCACAAACACTCCCCACTAGGGATGGGCACCCACTTCGCTACTTTTACAGCAACCCACCCGATTCCGCCGATACTACCGGGTCTTGATACCTTTGATGCACCTTACGTCCGGTCGCAGAGCCGTCACGACCGATTGCAGAACCGCCACGACCAGTCGCAGAGCCGTCACGTTTAATAGGTACCAACCTAAATAGGGTGTCGAGTCACGTAAAATCAAAGGGTGTAATATTTGTTGCATGTGGCGTTGCGTCCAGTTGTAAGAATCGACACGTCCAGCTGCAGAGTCGACACGTCCGGTTGCAGAGTCGACACGTCCGGTTGCAGAGTCGACACGTCCGGTTGCAGAGTCGACACGTCCGGTTGCAGAGTCGACACGTCCGGTTGCAGAGTCGACACGTCCGGGTGCAGAGTCGGCACGTCCGGGTGCAGAGTCGACGCGTCCGGGTGCAGAGTCGACGCGTCCGGTTGCAGAGTCGACGCGTCCGGTTGCAGAGTCGACGCGTCCGGTTGCAGAGTCGACGCGTCCGGTTGCAGAGTCGACGCGTCCGGTTGCAGAGTCGACGCGTCCGGTTGCAGAGTCGTCGCGTCAGGTTGCAGAGTCGTCGCGTCAGGTTGCAGAGTCGTCGCGTCAGGTTGCAGAGTCGTCGCGTCAGGTTGCAGAGTCGTCGCGTCAGGTTGCAGAGTCGTCGCGTCAGGTTGCCGAGTGGTCGCGTCCGGTTGCCGAGTGGTCGCGTCCGGTTGCCGAGTGGTCGCGTCAGGTTGCAGAGTCGTCGCGTCAGGTTGCAGAGTCGTCGCGTCAGGTTGCAGAGTCGTCGCGTCTGGTTGCAGAGTCGTCAAGTACGGTCGTAGAGCCGTCCCGTTTCATAGGCACCAACCTAAATCGGGTGTCGAGTCACGTAAAATCAAAGGGTGTAATATTTGTTGCATGTGGCGTCGTGTCCGGTTGTAAGAGTCGACACGTCCGGTTGCAGAGTCGACAAGTCCGGTTGCAGAGTGGTCGCGTCCGGTTGCCGAGTGGTCGCGTCCGGTTGCCGAGTGGTCGCGTCCGGTTGCCGAGTGGTCGCGTCAGGTTGCAGAGTCGTCGCGTCAGGTTGCAGAGTCGTCGCGTCAGGTTGCAGAGTCGTCGCGTCCGGTTCCAGAGTCGTCGCGTGCGGTTCCAGAGTCGTCGCGTCCGGTTCCAGAGTCGTCGCGTCCGGTTCCAGAGTCGTCGCGTCCGGTTGCAGAGTCGTTTGCGTCCGGTTGCAGAGTCGTCGTGTCCGGTTGCAAAGTCGTCGCGTCAGGTTGCAGAGTCGTCGCGTCCGGTTGCAGAGTCGTCAAGTACGGTCGTAGAGCCGTCCCGTTTCATAGGTACCAACCTAAATCGGGTGTCGAGTCACGTAAAATCAAAGGGTGTAATATTTGTTGCATGTGGCGTCGTGTCCGGTTGTAAGAGTCGACACGTCCGGTTGCAGAGTCGACAAGTCCGGTTGCAGAGTCGTCGCGTCCGGTTGCAGAGTCGACACGTCCGGTTGCAGAATGGTCGCGTGCGGTTGCAGAGTGGTCGCGTCCGGTTGCAGAGTTGTCGCGTCCGGTTGCCGAGTGGTCGCGTCCGGTTGCCGAGTGGTCGCGTCAGGTTGCAGAGTCGTCGCGTCAGGTTGCCGAGTCGTCGCGTCAGGTTGCAGAGTCGTCGCGTCAGGTTGCAGAGTCGTCGCGTCAGGTTGCAGAGTCGTCGCGTCAGTTTGCAGAGTCGTCGCGTCAGGTTGCAGAGTCGTCGCGTCAGGTTGCAGAGTCGTCGCGTCAGGTTGCAGAGTCGTCGCGTCAGGTTGCAGAGTGGTCGCGTCCGGTTGCAGAGTCGTCGCGTCCGGTTGCAGAGTCGTCAAGTACGGTCGTAGAGCCGTCCCGTTTCATAGGCACCAACCTAAATCGGGTGTCGAGTCACGTAAAATCAAAGGGTGTAATATTTGTTGCATGTGGCGTTGCGTCCGGTTGTAAGAATCGACACGTCCAGCTGCAGAGTCGACACGTCCGGTTGCAGAGTCGACACGTCCGGTTGAAGAGTCGACACGTCCGGTTGCAGAGTCGACAAGTCCGGTTGCAGAGTGGTCGCGTCCGGTTGCAGAGTGGTCGCGTCCGGTTGCAGAGTGGTCGCGTCCGGTTGCAGAGTGGTCGCGTCCGGTTGCCGAGTGGTCGCGTCCGGTTGCCGAGTGGTCGCGTCCGGTTGCCGAGTGGTTGCGTCCGGTTGCCGAGTGGTCGCGTCAGGTTGCAGAGTCGTCGCGTCAGGTTGCAGAGTCGTCGCGTCAGGTTGCAGAGTCGTCGCGTCAGGTTGCAGAGTCGTCGCGTCAGATTGCAGAGTCGTCGCGTCCGGTTGCAGAGTCGTCAAGTACGGTCGTAGAGCCGTCCCGTTTCATAGGCACCAACCTAAATCGGGTGTCGAGTCACGTAAAATCAAAGGGTGTAATATTTGTTGCATGTGGCGTCGTGTCCGGTTGTAAGAGTCGACACGTCCGGTTGCAGAGCCGTCAAGTCCGGTTGCAGAGCCGTCAAGTCCGGTTACAGAGCCGTCGCGTCTGGTTACGGAGTCGTCCCTCTCTGGTTACGGAGTCGTCGCGTCTGGTTGCAGAGTCGTCGCGTCCGGTTGCAGAGTCGACACGTCCGGTTGCAGAGTCGACACGTCCGGTTGCAGAGTCGACACGTCTAGTTGCAGAGTCGACACGTCCGGTTGCAGAGTCGACACGTCTGGTTGCAGAGTCGTCGCGTCAGGTTGCAGAGTGGTCGCGTCCGGTTGCAGAGTGGTCGCGTCCGGTTGCAGAGTGGTCGCGTCCGGTTGCAGAGTCGTCGCGTCAGGTTGCAGAGTGGTCGCGTCAGGTTGCAGAGTCGTCGCGTCAGGTTGCAGAGTCGTCGCGTCAGGTTGCAGAGTGGTCGCGTCAGGTTGCAGAGTCGTCGCGTCAGGTTGCAGAGTCGTCGCGTCAGGTTGCAGAGTCGTCGCGTCAGGTTGCAGAGTCGTCGCGTCCGGTTGCAGAGTCGTCAAGTACGGTCGTAGAGCCGTCCCGTTTCATAGGCACCAACCTAAATCGGGTGTCGAGTCACGTAAAATCAAAGGGTGTAATATTTGTTGCATGTGGCGTTGCGTCCGGTTGTAAGAATCCACACGTCCAGCTGCAGAGTCGACACGTCCGGTTGCAGAGTCGACACGTCCGGTTGCAGAGTCGACACGTCCGGTTGCAGAGTCGACAAGTCCGGTTGCAGAGTGGTCGCGTCCGGTTGCAGAGTGGTCGCGTCCGGTTGCCGAGTGGTCGCGTCCGGTTGCCGAGTGGTCGCGTCCGGTTGCCGAGTGGTCGCGTCAGGTTGCAGAATTGTCGCGTCAGGTTGCAGAGTCGTCGCGTCAGGTTGCAGAGTCGTCGCGTCAGGTTGCAGAATCGTCGCGTCAGGTTGCAGAGTCGTCGCGTCAGGTTGCAGAGTCGTCGCGTCCGGTTCCAGAGTCGTCGCGTCCGGTTCCAGAGTCGTCGCGTCCGGTTCCAGAGTCGTCGCGTCCGGTTGCAAAGTCGTCGCGTCCGGTTGCAGAGTCGTCGCGTCCGGTTGCAGAGTCGTCGCGTCCGGTTGCAGAGTCGTCGCGTCCGGTTGCAGAGTCGTCGCGTCCGGTTCCAGAGTCGTCGCGTCCGGTTGCAGAGTCGTCGCGTCCGGTTGCAAAGTCGTCGCGTCAGGTTGCAGAGTCGTCGCGTCCGGTTCCAGAGTCGTCGCGTCCGGTTCCAGAGTCGTCGCGTCCGGTTCCAGAGTCGTCGCGTCCGGTTCCAGAGTCGTCGCGTCCGGTTGCAGAGTCGTTTGCGTCCGGTTGCAGAGTCGTCGTGTCCGGTTGCAAAGTCGTCAAGTCCGGTCGCAGAGCCGTCACGTTTCATAGGCACCAACCTAAATCGGGTGTCGAGTCACGTAAAATCAAAGGGTGTAATATTTGTTGCACGTGGCGTCGTGTCCGGTTGCAGAGCCGTCAAGTCCAGTTGCAGAGCCGTCAAGTCCGGTAACAGAGCCGTCAAGTCCGGTTGCAGAGTTTCGCGTCCGGTTGCAGAGCCGTCGCGTCCGGTTGCAGAGCCATCGTGTCCGGTTACAGAGCCGTCGTGTCCGGTTACAGAGCCGTCGTGTCCGGTTACAGAGCCGTCGTGTCCGGTTACAGAGTCATCAAGTCTGGTTGCAGAGTCGTCACGTTTCATAGGCACCAACCTAAATCGGGTGTCGAGTCATGTAAAATCAAAGGGTGTAATATTTGTTGCACGTGGCGTCGTGTCCGGTTGCAGAGCCGTCAAGTCCGGTTGCAGAGCCGTCGCGTCCGGTTACAGAGCCGTCGCGTCCGGTTACAGAGCCGTCGCGTCCGGTCACAGAGTCGTCGCGTCTGGTCACAGAGTCGTCGCGTCTGGTCACAGAGTCGTCGCGTCCGGTCACAGAGTCGTCGCGTCCGGTCACAGAGTCGTCGCGTCCGGTTGCAGAGTCATCAAGTCTGGTTGCAGAGTCGTCACGTAAAATTAGAGGGTGTAATATTTGCTGTACGTGGCGTCGCGTCCGGTTGTAAGAGTCGACACGTCCGGTTGCAGAGTCGTCACGTCTGGTCACAGAGTCGTCGCGTCTGGTCACAGAGTCGTCGCGTCCGGTCACAGAGTCGTCGCGTCTGGTCACAGAGTCGTCGCGTCCGGTTGCAGAGTCATCAAGTCTGGTTGCAGAGTCGTCACGTAAAATTAGAGGGTGTAATATTTGCTGTACGTGGCGTCGCGTCCGGTTGTAAGAGTCGACACGTCCGGTTGCAGAGTCGTCACGTTTCATAGGCACCAACCTAAATCGGGTGTCGAGTCATGTAAAATCGAAGGGTGTAATATTTGTTGCACGTGGCGTCGTGTCCGGTTGCAGAGCCGTCAAGTCCGGTTGCCGAGCCGTCGTGTCCGGTTGCAGAGCCGTCGTGTCCGGTTGCAGAGCCGTCGTGTCCGGTTACAGAGTCGTTGCGTCCGGTTACAGAGTCGTCGCGTCCGGTCACAGAGTCGTCACGTACGGTCGCAGAGCCGTCAAGTCCGGTTGCAGAGTCATCAAGTATGGTTGCAGAGTCGTCACGTTTCATAGGCACCAACCTAAATCGGGTGTCGAGTCACGTTAAATCAAAGTGTGCCATATCTTGCACGTCGCGTCCGGTTGGAGAGTCGTCACGTTTCATAGGCACCAACCTAAATCGGGTACGGAGTCACGTAAAATCAAAGTGTGCCATACCTTTGTTGCACGTCACGTGCAGTTGCAGAGTCGACACGACCGGTTTCAGAGTCTTCAATTGAACTGCTTTTACCTTGCATTTACCTTCTTTTACCTGGTATTTACCCGTACTTTACCTTCCATGTCCCTTTTATTTACCTTTATTCACCTCCTTGTACCTTATCTCCTTTTTTTTTCCATTTTTACCTTATTTTACCTTTTCTTTTACCAGCTTTACTTTGTATTTACCTTATATTTACCCTCCTTTACCTTCCATTTACCTTTAAGTACCTTCTTTTACTTTTTGTTTTACCGTCTTTACCTTCCATTTACCCTCTATTTACCTTCTTTCACTTTATATGTACTTTTTTTTTTACCTTACATTTACCTGTTATTTAACCTAATTTACCTAGTACCGGTAATTACCCGTACTTTACCTTCCTTTTACCCTCTTCTACCTTATTTACTTTTTACATTTTTACCTTCTATTTATCTTCTTTTACCTTTTGTTTTACCGTCCCTACTATTTACCTTCCATTGACCCTTTTTTTTTTACCTGCTTGATCCTTATTTACCTTTTAAATAATTAATTTTCTATTTACCTTCTTTTACTTCCATTTTACCGTTTTTACTTTCTATTTACCTTTTAATTATTTTCTATTCCCCTTATATACCTTCAATTTATTAACTGCTTTTACCTTAATTGTACCTTATTCTACATTCTATTCACCTTCGTTTACCTTTTATTCACCTTATTTTACCTTATTGTACCTTCTTACCTTCCGTGTACTTTCTTTTACCTTCTTTTACCCGTACTTTACCTTCCTTTTACCTTCTTCTACCTTATTTACATTTTTACCTTCTATTTATCTTGTTTTACCTTCCATTGACCTTTTTTTCTTACCTGTTTGATCCTTATTTACCTTTTAAATAATTGATTTTCTATTTACCTTCTTTTACTTCCATTTTACCGTTTTTACCTTTCATTTACCTTTTAATTATTTTCTATTCCCCTTATACACCTTAAATTTATTAACTGCTTTTACCTTAATTGTACCTTATTCTACATTCTATTCACCTTATTTTACCTTTTATTTACCTTCTATTCACCCTATTTTACCTTATTGTACCTTCTTACCTTCCATGTACTTTCTTTTACCTTCTTTTACCTGTCATTTAGCCTATCTATTCACCTTCTTTTACCTTCTATTTGACCTTTTTTTATCATAATTAGCTCATTTTTAAATGTTACATAAAAAATGCAATTGCATTGTCGAACAATAAAAATCCTTTTACCTTCTTCTACCTTATTTACTTTTTACATTTTTACCTTCTAGTTATTTTCTTTTACCTTTTGTTTTACCGTCCCTACTATTTACCTTCCATTGACCTTTTTTTTTTTACCTGCTTGATCCTTATTTACCTTTTTAAATAATTAATTTTCAATTTACCTTCTTTTACTTCCATTTTACCGTTTTTACCTTCCATTTACCTTTTAATTATTTCCTATTCCCCTTATATACCTTCAAATTAACTGCTTTTACCTTAATTGTACCTTATTCTACATTATATTCACCTTCTTTTACCTTTTATTTACCTTCTATTCACCTTATTTGACCTTATTGTACCTTCTTACCTTCCATGTACTTTCTTTTATCTTCTTTTACCTGTCATTTAGCCTTTCTATTCACCTTCTTTTACCTGTCATTTGACCTTTTTTTTATCATTATTAGCTCATTTTTGAATGTTACATAAAAAATGCAATTGCATTGTCGAACAATAAAAATGTGTTAAAACACACAAAATAACGGAAAATTTGCTACCGTTGTATCGGTTCCCAGGTACGGGGAATTGGTACCGTATCGGTTCAAATGTGAACGGTCCCCATCTCTAGTCCCCACTCAACACGGTGGTGACCACTGTGTGTGTGCGTGTGTGTGTGTGTGTGTGTGTGTGTGTGTGTGTGTGTGTGTGTGTGCGTGTGTGTGTGTGTGTGTGTGTGTGTGTGTGTGTGTGTGTGTGTGTGTGTGTTTCTCTGCTACCTTCCACAGACGAGTCTCTATGCTCGATTTCTACTTTGATCAGTCAGAGGAGCGCCCTCTAGAGGCCTTTGAAGACATCTTTGCTAGCTATGAGAGTAAAAAGTAAGTGAAGAAAGAGTGGCCAGCAGGACTTGAAGGCATGAAGCTGGGCAGGCAGGAACCAAGGACTTCATTTGTACGGTGGCTGACATGGACAAAAAAAACCGCGCAGCAATGTCCAAACACTAAAATAGCGATATTGATATCAATCTGATATCGGCTCGCTTGTAAAAATCCGGGAAATTAAATCTGCGTCTATTTGTGCAAAGGCAGTTAACATCTAAATGTCCTCCGATGAACTCACACTTTCTTCTATTTTACTTGTTTACAAAAGGCAAACATGCTAAGCTATAGGCTACTAAGAGCTAGCAGCTACACAACAGCTAAGCACACAATAGCACACAAGCTAGACATACGCAATACGGTCTTGTCAAATAGTAGTGGTGCACATTTATCATCCCATTAGAAGCGTTCCAACATCCACACACTCCACTCACCTTAGACGATCCAACTACCATTTTCCAAGTTCAAAAAAATTCCAGGAATTTCCAGGAATTTTCCAAAGCCCTATTTTCACCTCTTCCCGGAAAGTTTTCACAGTCCACATTTCAAAACACAATCATCTAGGATTGCTATCAATGTTTTCTGAAATTCCCGGTTTTCCCCAAATTCACAAATTTCCAGGAAATTCCCATTCAAATGAATGGACATATTCAAAGATGTACAATGCCCTAAATTCTCAAAATGTTGCACCATTTTTTTTAACTTTTCAACCATCCACCCACACTTTTCTTCCGATATATCAAACGCAAAACATGTTAAAATATTCTCCAAATTCCCAGTTTTCCTGGAATTTTCTCCCCATTGACAATAAATGGGAAATATACAATCTACTGCATATCCCACTTTTCTCATCTGGTTCAAACCGTTCCACGTTCACCACCTACAGGTTAAAAAAAAATTCCAGGAATTCCCAGAATTAACGGTTTTCCAAAGCCCTATTTTCATCTCTTCCTGGAAAATTTTCACAGTCCACATTTTTCAACCATTTTTGACCATTCCACCTTCAAAACACTCCTCTTAGTGGAGGCAACAAATGCTTTTATTTTTTTGTACAAATTCCTGGTTTTCCCAAAATTCCAGGAACTCCAAACAATTCAAACTGTTACTACATCAACATTTTTCAACCAATTGCCAAAATTCCAACACCAACCCTTTCATATCATCTCAGACAATTGTGCTAGTATCAATATTTCCCAAAAATCCTGTTTTTCCACAAATTTCCAGGAAATTCCCATTCAAATGAATGGTCATATTCAAAGTTGTGCAATGCCCTAAATTCTCAAAATGTTGCGCCATTTTTTTTTAAACTTTTCAACCATCCACCCACACTTTTCTTCTGATATATCAAACGCAAAACATGTTAACACTTTCTCCAAATTCCCAGTTTTCCAGGAATGTTCTCCATAAACAATAAATGGGAAATATACAATCTACTACATAGCCCACTTTTCTAATCCCATTCAAACTGTTCCACGTTCACCAACTTCCACTCACTGTGGACAATCAAACTACCATTTTCCAGGTTCCAAAAAATTCCCAAAATTCCCAGAATTCACAGTTTTCCAAAGCCCTATTTTCACTTTTTCCCGGAAAGTTTTCACAGTCCACATTTCAAAACACAATCATCTAGGATTGCTATCAATGTTTTCTGAAATTCCCGGTTTTCCCCAAATTCACAAATTTCCAGGAAATTCCCATTCAAATGAATGGACATATTCAAAGTTGTGCAATGCCCTAAATTCTCAAAATGTTGCGCCATTTTTTTTAACTTTTCAACCATCCACCCACACTACTTCCCATAAATCGGACGCAAAACATGTTTCCCCTTTTGCAAAATTCCCGGTTTTCATGTAATTTCCCGGAATGTTCTCCCCATTGACAATGAATGGGCATTATACAATCTACTGCATAGCCCACATTTCTCATCCCATTAGAAGCGTTCCAACAACCACACACTCCCCTCACCTTAGACAATATAACTACCATTTTCCAAATAATTCCAGGAATTTCCAGAATTTTCCAAAGCCCTATTTCCGCCTCTTCCTGGAAAGTTTTCACAGTCCACATTTTTGGCCTTCAAAACACAATCAACATTACACAATCTACTGCATAGCCCACATTAGAAGCGTTCCAACATCCACACACTCCCCTCACCTTAGAAAATCTAACTACCATTTTCCAAGTTCAAAATAATTCCAGGAATTTCCAGAATTTTCCAAAGCCCTATTTCCACCTCTTCCCGGAAAGTTTTCACAGTCCACATTTCAAAACACAATCATCTCGGATTGCTATCAATGTTTTCTGAAATTCCCGGTTTTCCCCAAATTCACAAATTTCCAGGAAATTCCCATTCAAATGAATGGACATATTCAAAGTTGTGCAATGCCCTAAATTCTCAAAAGGCCATTTTTTTTACTTTTCAACCATCCACCCACACTACTTCCCATAAATCGGACGCAAAACATGTTTCCCCTTTTGCAAAATTCCCGGTTTTCATATAATTTCCCGGAATGTTCTCCCCATTGACAATGAATGGGCACTATACAATCTACTGCATAGCCCACATTTCTCATCCCATTAGAAGCGTTCCAACAACCACACACTCCCCTCACCTTAGACACTATAACTACCATTTTCCAAATAATTCCAGGAATTTCCAGAATTTTTCAAAGCCCTATTTTCACCTCTTCCTGGAAAGTTTTCACAGTCCACATTTTTGACCTTCAAAACACAATCAGTATTACACAATCTACTGCATAGCCCACATTAGAAGCGTTCCAACATCCACACACTCTCCTCACCTTAGACGAGCTAACTACCATTTTCCAAGTTCAAAATAATTCCAGGAATTTCCCGAATTTTCCAAAGCCCTATTTCCACCTCTTCCCGGAAAGTTTTCACAGTCCACATTTCAAAACACAATCATCTAGGATTGCTATCAATGTTTTCTGAAATTCCCGGTTTTCCCCAAATTCACAAATTTCCAGGAAATTCCCATTCAAATTAATGGACATATTCAAAGTTGTGCAATGCCCTAAATTCTCAAAAGGCCATTTTTTTTAACTTTTCAACCATCCACCCACACTACTTCCCATAAATCGGACGCAAAACATGTTTCCCCTTTTGCAAAATTCCCGGTTTTCATGTAATTTCCCGGAATGTTCTCCCCATTGACAATGAATGAGCATTATACAATCTACTGCATAGCCCACATTTCTCATCCCATTAGAAGCGTTCCAACATCCACACACTCCCCTCACCTTAGACGATCCAACTACCATTTTCCAAATAATTCCAGGAATTTCCAGAATTTTCCAAAGCCCTATTTCCACCTTTTCCTGGATAGTTTTCACAGTCCACATTTTTGACCTTCGAAACACAATCAGCATTACACAATCTACTGCATAGCCCACATTAGAAGTGTTCCAACATCCACACACTCCCCTCACCTTAGAAAATCTAACTACCATTTTCCAAGTTCAAAATATATTCCAGGAATTTCCAGAATTTTCCAAAGCCCTATTTCCACCTTTTCCCGGAAAGTTTTCACAGTCCACATTTCAGAACACAATCATCTAGGATTGCTGTCAATGTTTTCTGAAATTCCCGGTTTTCCCCAAATTCACAAATTTCCAGGAAATTCCCATTCAAATGAATGGACATATTCAAAGTTGTGCAATGCCCTAAATTCTCAAAATGTTGCACCATTTTTTTTTTTTACTTTTCAACCATCCAACCACACTTTTCTTCCGATATATCAAACGCAGAACATGTTAACATTTTCTCCAAATTCCAAGTTTTCCTGGAATTTTCTGCCCATTGACAACAAATGGGAAATATACAATTTACTGCATATCCCACTTTTCTCATCCCATTCAAACCGTTCCACGTTCACCAACTTCCACTCACTGTGGACAATCAAACTACCATTTTCCAGGTTCCAAAAAATTCCCAGAAACACGGTTTTCCAAAGCCCTATTTTCACCTCTTCCTGGAAAGTTTTCACAGTCCACATTTTTGGCCTTCAAAACACAATCAGCATTACACAATCTACTGCATAGCCCACATTAGAAGCGTTCCAACATCCACACACTCCCCTCACCTTAGAAAATCTAAGTACCATTTTCCAAGTTCAAAATAATTCCAGGAATTTCCAGAATTTTCCAAAGCCCTATTTCCACCTCTTCCCGGAAAGTTTTCACAGTCCACATTTCAAAACACAATCATCTAGGATTGCTGTCAATGTTTTCTAAAATTCCCGGTTTTCCCCAAATTCACAAATTTCCAGGAAATTCCCATTCAAATGAATGTACATATTCAAAGTTGTGCAATGCCCTAAATTCTCAAAATGTTGCACCATTTTTTTTAACTTTTCAACCATCCACCCACACTACTTCCCATAAATCGGACGCAAAACATGTTTCCCCTTTTGCAAAATTCCCGGTTTTCATGTAATTTCCCGGAATGTTCTCCCCATTGACAATGAATGGGCATTATACAATCTACTGCATAGCCCACATTAGAAGCGTTCCAACATCCACACACTCCCCTCACCTTAGACGAGCTAACTACCATTTTCCAAGTTCAAAATAATTCCAGGAATTTCCAGGAATTTTCCAAAGCCCTATTTCCACCTCTTCCCGGAAAGTTTTCACAGTCCACATTTCAAAACACAATCATCTAGGATTGCTATCAATGTTTTGTGAAATTCCCGGTTTTCCCCAAATTCACAAATTTCCAGGAAATTCCCATTTAAATGAATGGACATATTCAAAGTTGTGCAATGCCCTAAATTTTTAAAAGGCCTTTTTTTTTTTACTTTTCAACCATCCACCCACACTACTTCCCATATATTGGACGCAAAACATGTTTCCCCTTTTGCAAAATTCCCGGTTTTCATGTAATTTCCCGGAATGTTCTCCCCATTGACAATGAATGGGCATTATACAATCTACTGCATAGCCCACATTTCTCATCCCATTAGAAGCGTTCCAACAACCACACACTCCCCTCACCTGAGACACTATAACTACCATTTTCCAAATAATTCCAGGAATTTCCAGAATTTTTCAAAGCCCTATTTCCGCCTCTTCCTGGAAAGTTTTCACAGTCCACATTTTTGGCCTTCAAAACACAATCAGCATTACACAATCTACTGCATAGCCCACATTAGAAGTGTTCCAACATCCACACACTCCCCTCACCTTAGAAAATCTAACTACCATTTTCCAAGTTCAAAATAATTCCAGGAATTTCCAGAATTTTCCAAAGCCCTATTTTCACCTCTTCCCGGAAAGTTTTCACAGTCCACATTTCAAAACACAATCATCTAGGATTGCTATCAATGTTTTCTAAAATTCCCGGTTTTCCCCAAATTCACAAATTTCCAGGAAATTCCCATTCAAATGAATGGACATATTCAAAGTTGTGCAATGCCCTAAATTCTCAAAAGGCCATTTTTTTTTTACTTTTCAACCATACACCCACACTACTTCCCATAAATCGGACGCAAAACATGTTTCCCCTTTTCCAAAATTCCCGGTTTTCATGTAATTTCCCGTAATGTTCTCCCCATTGACAATGAATGGGCATTATACAATCTACTGCATAGCCCACATTTCTCATCCCATTAGAAGCGTTCCAACAACCACACACTCCCCTCACCTTAGACACTATAACTACCATTTTCCAAATAATTCCAGGAATTTCCAGAATTTTTCAAAGCCCTATTTCCGCCTCTTCCTGGAAAGTTTTCACAGTCCACATTTTTGGCCTTCAAAACACAATCAGCATTACACAATCTACTGCATAGCCCACATTAGAAGCGTTCCAACATCCACACACTCCCCTCACCTTAGACGATCTAACTGCCATTTTCCAAGTTCAAAATAATTCCAGGAATTTCCAGAATTTTCCAAAGCCCTATTTTCACCTCTTCCCGGAAAGTTTTCACAGTCCACATTTCAAAACACAATCATCTAGGATTGCTATCAATGTTTTCTGAAATTCCCGGTTTTCCCCAAATTCACAAATTTCCAGGAAATTCCCATTTAAATGAATGGACATATTCAAAGTTGTGCAATGCCCTAAATTCTCAAAAGGCCATTTTTTTTTACTTTTCAACCATACACCCACACTACTTCCCATAAATCGGACGCAAAACATGTTTCCCCTTTTCCAAAATTCCCGGTTTTCATGTAATTTCCCGTAATGTTCTCCCCATTGACAATGAATGGGCATTATACAATCTACTGCATAGCCCACATTTCTCATCCCATTAGAAGCGTTCCAACAACCACACACTCCCCTCACCTTAGACACTATAACTACCATTTTCCAAATAATTCCAGGAATTTCCAGAATTTTTCAAAGCCCTATTTCCGCCTCTTCCTGGAAAGTTTTCACAGTCCACATTTTTGACCTTCAAAACACAATCAGCATTACACAATCTACTGCATAGCCCACATTAGAAGTGTTCCAACATCCACACACTCCCTTCACCTTAGACGATCTAACTACCATTTTCCAAGTTCAAAATAATTCCAGGAATTTCCAGAATTTTCCAAAGCCCTATTTCCGCCTCTTCCCGGAAATTTTTCACAGTCCACATTTCAAAACACAATGATTTAGGATTACTATCAATGTTTTCTGAAATTCACGGTTTTCCCCAAATTCACAAATTTCCAGGAAATTCCCATTTAAATGAATGGACATATTCAAAGTTGTGCAATGCCCTAAATTCTCAAAAGGCCATTTTTTTTACTTTTCAACCATCCACCCACACTACTTCCCATAAATCGGACGCAAAACATGTTTCCCCTTTTGCAAAATTCCCGGTTTTCATATAATTTCCCGGAATGTTCTCCCCATTGACAATGAATGGGCACTATACAATCTACTGCATAGCCCACATTTCTCATCCCATTAGAAGCGTTCCAACAACCACACACTCCCCTCACCTTAGACACTATAACTACCATTTTCCAAATAATTCCAGGAATTTCCAGAATTTTCCAAAGCCCTATTTCCGCCTCTTCCTGGAAAGTTTTCACAGTCCACATTTTTGGCCTTCAAAACACAATCAGCATTACACAATCTACTGCATAGCCCACATTAGAAGCGTTCCAACATCCACACACTCCCCTCACCTTAGACGATCTAACTACCATTTTCCAAGTTCAAAATAATTCCAGGAATTTCCAGAATTTTCCAAAGCCCTATTTCCACCTCTTCCCGGAAAGTTTTCACAGTCCACATTTCAAAACACAATCATCCAGGGTTGCTATCAATGCTTTCTGAAATTCCCGGTTTTCCCCAAATTCACAAATTTCCAGGAAATTCCCATTCAAATGAATGGACATATTCAAAGTTGTGCAATGCCCTAAATTCTCAAAATGTTGCACCATTTTTTTTAACTTTTCAACCATCCACCCACACTTTTCTTCCGATATATCAAATGCAGAACATGTTAACATTTTCTCCAAATTCCCAGTTTTCCTGGAATTTTCTCCCCATTGACAATAAATGGGAAATATACAATCTACTGCATATCCCACTTTTCTCATCTGGTTCAAACCGTTCCACGTTCACCACCTACAGGTTAAAAAAAAATTCCAGGAATTCCAGGAATTCCCAGAATTAACGGTTTTCCAAAGCCCTATTTTCATCTCTTCCTGGAAAGTTTTCGCAGTCCACATTTTTCAACCATTTTTGACCATTCCACCTTCAAAACACTCCTCTTAGTGGAGGCAACAAATGCTTTTATTTTTTTGTACAAATTCCTGGTTTTCCCAAAATTCCAGGAACTCCAAACAATTCAAACTGTTACTACATCAACATTTTTCGACCAATTGCCAAAATTCCAACACCAACCCTTTCATATCATCTCAGACAATTGTGCTAGTATCAATATTTTCCAAAAACCCTGTTTTTCCCCAAATTCACAAATTTCCAGGAAATTCCCATTCAAATGAATGGACATATTCAAAGTTGTGCAATGCCCTAAATTCTCAAAATGTTGCGCCATTTTTTTTAACTTTTCAACCATCCACCCACACTTTTCTTCCGATATATCAAACGCAGAACATGTTAACATTTTCTCCAAATTCCCAGTTTTCCTGGAATTTTCTCCCCATTGACAATAAATGGGAAATATACAATCTACTGCATATCCCACTTTTCTCATCTGGTTCAAACCGTTCCACGTTCACCAACTTCCACTCACTGTGGACAATCAAACCACCATTTTCCAGGTTCCAAAAAATTCCAAAAATTCCCAGAATTCACGGTTTTCCAAAGCCCTATTTTCACCTTTTCCTGGAACGTTTTCACAGTCCACATTTGTCAACCATTTTTAACCATTCCACTTTCAAAACCCTCTTAGTTGGGATAACAAATGCTCCTATTTTTTTGTACGAATTCCTAGTTTTCCCGGAATTCCGAAATACCACTTCTCAATTCCAAAATGTTACTATGTCAACATTTTTCAACTGATACCAAAAATTCCAACACAAACCCATTCGTATCATCTGGGACAATTGTACTAATATACTGCATATCCCACATTTCTCATCTCAAGTTCAAATAAATTCCAGGATTTCCCAGAATTCCCAGTTTTCCAAAGCCCTATTTTTCACCCTTTCTTGGAAAGTCTACATTTTTCAACCAATTCCAACTATTCCACCTTCAAAACATTCCTCTTAGTTGGGACAACAAATGCTCCTATTTTAAAAAAAATAAAAATTCCAGATTTTCCCGAAATTCCACAAAACATGTTTTCCCTTTCTCAAAATTCCCAGTGTTCACTTAATTTCCCAGAATGTTCTCCCCATTGACAATGAATGGGCATTATGCAATATACTGCATATCCCACATTTCTCATCCCAAGTTAAAAAAAAAAATCCAGGATTTTCCAGAATTCCCAGTTTTCCAAAGCCCTATTTTTCCCCTCTTCCTGGAAAGTTTTCACAGTCCACATTTGTCAACCAATTCCAACTATTCCACCTTCAAAACATTACTCTTAGTTGGGACAACAAATGCTCCTATTTTTTTAGTAAAAATTCCTGTTTTTTCCAGGAATTCCGAAATACCTATTCTCAGTTCAAACTTTTACTGCGTCAACATTTTTCAACCGATTCCAAAAATTCTAACACCAACCCCTTCAAAAAATCCCAGTTTTCCCAGAAATTTCTAAATTTCCAGGAAATTCTCATTGAACTGAATGGACATATTCAAAGTCCTACAATCCCCTAAATTCTCAAAATTGTGCGCCATTTTTAAACCTTTCAACCATCCACCCACACTTCTCACCCTATATATCGAATGCAAAACATGTTTTCCCTTTCCCAAAATTCCCAGTTTTCCTGGATTTTTCTCCTTATTGACAATGAATGGGAAATATACAATCTACTGCATATCCCACATTTCTCATCCGGTTCAAACCATTCCACATTCACCACCTTTAACACACCGTGGACAATCAAACTACCATTTTCCAGGTTCCAAAAAATTCCAGGAATTCCCAGAATTCACGGTTTTCCAAATCCCTATTTTCCCCTCTTCCTGGAAAGTTTTCACAGTCCACATTTTTCAACCATTTTTGACCATTCCACCTTCAAAAAACTCCTTTTAGTTGGGACAACAAATGCTCCTATTTTTTTTCCCATACAAATTCCTAGTTTTCCAGGAATTCCGAAATACCTATTCTCAATTCAAACTGTTACTACGTCAACATTCAAAAATTCCAACACAAACTCATTTATATCATCATTTGTGCTAGTATCATCATTTTCAAACAATCCCGGTTTTCTCCAAATTCACAAATTTCCAGGAAATCCCCATTCAAATGAACGGACATATTCATAGTTCTGCAATAACCTAAATTCCCAAATCTTTGCTCCATTTTTAAACTTCTCAACCATCCACCCAAACTACTCGTCCGATATATCGACCGCAAAACAGGGTTTCTCTTTCCCAAAATTCCCAGTTTTCCTGGATTTTTCTCCTTATTGACAATGAATGGGAAATATACAATCTACTGCATATCCCACATTTCTCATCCGGTTCAAACCATTCCACATTCACCACCTTTAACTCACCGTGGACAATCAAACTACCATTTTCCAGGTTCCAAAAAATTCCAGGAATTCCCAGAATTCACGGTTTTCCAAATCCCTATTTTCCCCTCTTCCTGGAAAGTTTTCACAGTCCACATTTTTCAACCATTTTTGACCATTCCACCTTCCAAACACTCCTTTTAGTTGGGACAAGAAATGCTCCTATTTTTTTCCCCTTACAAATTCCTAGTTTTCCAGGAATTCCGAAATACCTATTCTCAATTCAAACTGTTACTACGTCAACATTCAAAAATTCCAACACAAACTCATTTATATCATCATTTGTGCTAGTGTCATCATTTTCCAACAATCCCGGTTTTCTCCAAATTTCCAGGAAATCCCCATTCAAATGAACGGACATATTCATAGTTCTGCAATACCTTAAATTCCCAAATCTTTGCTCCATTTTTAAACTTCTCAACCATCCACCCAAACTACTCGTCCGATATATCGACCGCAAAACAGGGTTTTCTCTTTCCCACAATTCCCAGTTTTCCTGGATTTTTCTCCTTATTGACAATGAATGGGAAATATACAATCTACTGCATATCCCACATTTCTCATCCGGTTCAAACCATTCCACATTCACCACCTTTAACTCACCGTGGACAATCAAACTACCATTTTCCAGGTTAAAAAAATTTCCAGGAATTCCCAGAATTCACGGTTTTCCAAATACATATTTTCCCCTCTTCCTGGAAAGTTTTCACAGTCCACATTTTTCAACCAATTCCAACTATTCCACCTTCAAAACATTACTCTTAGTTGGGACAACAAATGCTCCTATTTTTTTAGTAAAAATTCCTGTTTTTTCCAGGAATTCCAAAATACCTATTCTCAGTTCAAACTTTTACTGCGTCAACATTTTTCAACCGATTCCAAAAATTCTAACACCTACACCTTCATATCATCACAGACATTTGTGTTCGGATAAGTATTTTCAAAAAATCCCAGTTTTCCCAGAAATTTCTAAATTTCCAGGAAATTCTCATTGAACTGAATGGACATATTCAAAGTCCTACAATGACCTAAATTCTCAAAATTGTGCGCCATTTTTAAACCTTTCAACCATCCACCCACACTTCTCACCCTATATATCGAATGCAAAACATGTTTTCCCTTTCCCAAAATTACCAGTTTTCCTGGATTTTTCTCCTTATTGACAATTAATGGGAAATATACAATCTACTGCATATCCCACATTTCTCATCCGGTTCAAACCATTCCACATTCACCACCTTTAACACACCGTGGACAATCAAACTACCATTTTCCAGGTTCCAAAAAATTCCAGGAATTCCCAGAATTCACAGTTTTCCAAATCCCTATTTTCCCCTCTTCCTGGAAATTTTTCACAGTCCACATTTTTCAACTATTTTTTGACCATTCCACCTTCCAAACACTCCTTTTAGTTGGGACAACAAATGCTCCTATTTTTTTCCCATACAAATTCCTAGTTTTCCAGGAATTCCGAAATACCTATTCTCAATTCAAACTGTTACTACGTCAACATTCAAAAATTCCAACACAAACTCATTTATATCATCATTTGTGCTAGTATCATGATTTTCAAACAATCCCGGTTTTCTCCAAATTCACAAATTTCCAGGAAATCCCCATTCAAATGAACGTTCTGCAATACCCTAAATTCCCAAATCTTTGCTCCATTTTTAAACTTCTCAACCATCCACCCAAACTACTCGTCCGATATATCGACCGCAAAACAGGGTTTCTCTTTCCCAAAATTCCCAGTTTTCCTGGAATTTTCTCCCCATTGACAATGAATGGGAAATATACAATCTACTGCATATCCCACATTTCTCATCCGGTTCAGACCATTCCACATTCACCACCTTTAACTCACCGTGGACAATCAAACTACCATTTTCCAGGTTCAAAAAAAATCCAGGAATTCCCAGAATTCACGGTTTTCCAAATCCCTATTTTCCCCTCTTCCTGGAAAGTTTTCACAGTCCACATTTTTCAACCATTTTTGACCATTCCACCTTCCAAGCACTCCTTTTAGTTGGGACAACAAAATCTCTTATTTTTTTCCTATACAAATTCCTAGTTTTCCAGGAATTCCGAAATACCTATTCTCAATTCAAACTGTTACTACGTCAACATTCAAAAATTCCAACACAAACTCATTTATATCATCATTTGTGCTAGTATCATCATTTTCAAACAATCCCGGTTTTCTCCAAATTCACAAATTTCCAGGAAATCCCCATTCAAATGAACGGACATATTCATAGTTCTGCAATAACCTAAATTCCCAAATCTTTGCTCCATTTTTAAACTTCTCAACCATCCACCCAAACTACTCGTCCGATATATCGACCGCAAAACAGGGTTTCCCTTTCCCAAAATTCCCAGTTTTCCTGGAATTTTCTCCCCATTGACAATGAATGGGAAATATACAATCTACTGCATATCCCACATTTCTCATCCGGTTCAAACCATTCCACATTCACCACCTTTAACACACCGTGGACAATCAAACTACCATTTTCCAGGTTAAAAAAAAATTCCAGGAATTCCCAGAATTCACGGTTTTCCAAATCCCTATTTTCCCCTCTTCCTGGAAAGTTTTCACAGTCCACATTTTTCAACCATTTTTGACCATTCCACCTTCCAAACACTCCTTTTAGTTGGGACAACAAATGCTCCTATTTTTTTTCCCATACAAATTCCTAGTTTTCCAGGAATTCCGAAATACCTATTCTCAATTCAAACTGTTACTACGTCAACATTCAAAAATTCCAACACAAACTCATTTATATCATCATTTGTGCTAGTATCATCATTTTCAAACAATCCCGGTTTTCTCCAAATTCACACATTTCCAGGAAATCCCCATTCAAATGAACGGACATATTCATAGTTCTGCAATAACCTAAATTCCCAAATCTTTGCTCCATTTTTAAACTTCTCAACCATCCACCCAAACTACTCGTCCGATATATCGACCGCAAAACAGGGTTTCCCTTTCCCAAAATTCCCAGTATTCCTGGATTTTTCTCCTTATTGACAATGAATGGGAAATATACAATCTACTGCATATCCCACATTTCTCATCCGGTTCAAACCATTCCACATTCACCACCTTTAACTCACCATGGACAATCAAACTACCATTTTCCAGGTTCAAAAAAATTCCAGGAATTCCCAGAATTCCCGGTTTTCCAAATCCCTATTTTCCCCTCTTCCTGGAAAGTTTTCACAGTCCACATTTTTCAACCATTTTTTGACCATTCCACCTTCAAAACACTCCTTTTAGTTGGGACAACAAATGCTCCTATTTTTTTCCCCCATACAAATTCCTAGTTTTCCAGGAATTCCGAAATACCTATTCTCAATTCAAACTGTTACTACGTCAACATTCAAAAATTCCAACACAAACTCATTTATATCATCATTTGTGCTAGTATCATCATTTTCAAACAATCCCGGTTTTCTCCAAATTCACAAATTTCCAGGAAATCCCCATTCAAATGAACGGACATATTCATAGTTCTGCAATAACCTAAATTCCCAAATCTTTGCTCCATTTTTAAACTTCTCAACCATCCACCCAAACTACTCGTCCGATATATCGACCGCAAAACAGGGTTTCTCTTTCCCAAAATTCCCAGTTTTCCTGGAATTTTCTCCCCATTGACAATGAATGGGAAATATACAATCTACTGCATATCCCACATTTCTCATCCGGTTCAGACCATTCCACATTCACCACCTTTAACTCACCATGGACAATCAAACTACCATTTTCCAGGTTCAAAAAAATTCCAGGAATTCCCAGAATTCACGGTTTTCCAAATCCCTATTTTCCCCTCTTCCTGGAAAGTTTTCACAGTCCACATTTTTGACCATTCCACCTTCCAAACACTCCTTTTAGTTGGGACAACAAATGCTCCTATTTTTTCCCCCATACAAATTCCTAGTTTTCCAGGAATTCCGAAATACCTATCCTCAATTCAAACTGTTACTACGTCAACATTCAAAAATTCCAACACAAACTCATTTATATCATCATTTGTGCTAATATCATCATTTTCAAACAATCCCGGTTTTCTCCAAATTCACAAATTTCCAGGAAATCCCCATTCAAATGAACGGACATATTCATAGTTCTGCAATAACCTAAATTCCCAAATCTTTGCTCCATTTTTAAACTTCTCAACCATCCACCCAAACTACTCGTCCGATATATCGACCGCAAAACAGGGTTTCTCTTTCCCAAAATTCCCAGTTTTCCTGGAATTTTCTCCCCATTGACAATGAATGGGAAATATACAATCTACTGCATATCCCACATATCTCATCCGGTTCAAACCATTCCACATTCACCACCTTTAACTCACCGTGGACAATCAAACTACCATTTTCCAGGTTCAAAAAAATTCCAGGAATTCACGGTTTTCCAAATCCCTATTTTCCCCTCTTCCTGGAAAGTTTTCACAGTCCACATTTTTCAACCATTTTTTGACCATTCCACCTTCCAAACACTCCTTTTAGTTGGGACAACAAATGCTCCTATTTTTTTCCCCATACAAATTCCTAGTTTTCCAGGAATTCCGAAATACCTATTCTCAATTCAAACTGTTACTACGTCAACATTCAAAAATTCCAACACAAACTCATTTATATCATCATTTGTGCTAGTATCATCATTTTCAAACAATCCCGGTTTTCTCCAAATTCACAAATTTCCAGGAAATCCCCATTCAAATGAACGGACATATTCATAGTTCTGCAATAACCTAAATTCCCAAATCTTTGCTCCATTTTTAAACTTCTCAACCATCCACCCAAACTACTCGTCCGATATATCGACCGCAAAACAGGGTTTCTCTTTCCCAAAATTCCCAGTTTTCCTGGAATTTTCTCCCCATTGACAATGAATGGGAAATATACAATCTACTGCATATCCCACATTTCTCATCCGGTTCAGACCATTCCACATTCACCACCTTTAACTCACCGTGGACAATCAAACTACCATTTTCCAGGTTCCAAAAAATTCCAGGAATTCCCAGAATTCCCGGTTTTCCAAATCCCTATTTTCCCCTCTTCCTGGAAAGTTTTCACAGTCCACATTTTTCAACCATTTTTGACCATTCCACTTTCAAAACACTCCTTTTAGTTGGGACAACAAATGCTCCTATTTTTTCCCCCATACAAATTCCTAGTTTTCCAGGAATTCCGAAATACCTATTCTCAATTCAAACTGTTACTACGTCAACATTCAAAAATTCCAACACAAACTCATTTATATCATCATTTGTGCTAGTATCATCATTTTCAAACAATCCCGGTTTTCTCCAAATTCACAAATTTCCAGGAAATCCCCATTCAAATGAACGGACATATTCATAGTTCTGCAATAACCTAAATTCCCAAATCTTTGCTCCATTTTTAAACTTCTCAACCATCCACCCAAATTACTCGTCCGATATATCGACCGCAAAACAGGGTTTCTCTTTCCAAAAATTCCCAGTTTTCCTGGAATTTTCTCCCCATTGACCATGAATGGGAAATATACAATCTACTGCACATCCCACATTTCTCATCCGGTTCAAACCATTCCACATTCACCACCTTTAACACACCGTGGACAATCAAACTACCATTTTCCAGGTTCAAAAAAATTCCAGGAATTCCCAGAATTCACGGTTTTCCAAATCCCTATTTTCCCCCCTTCCTGGAAAGTTTTCACAGTCCACATTTTTCAACCATTTTTTGACCATTCCACCTTCCAAACACTCCTTTTAGTCGGGACAACAAATGCTCCTATTTTTTTCCCATACAAATTCCTAGTTTTCCAGGAATTCCGAAATACCTATTCTCAATTCAAACTGTTACTACGTCAACATTCAAAAATTCCAACACAAACTCATTTATATCATCATTTGTGCTAGTATCATCATTTTCAAACAATCCCGGTTTTCTCCAAATTCACAAATTTCCAGGAAATCCCCATTCAAATGAACGGACATATTCATAGTTCTGCAATAACCTAAATTCCCAAATCTTTGCTCCATTTTTAAACTTCTCAACCATCCACCCAAACTACTTGTCCGATATATCGACCGCAAAACAGGGTTTCTCTTTCCCAAAATTCCCAGTTTTCCTGGATTTTTCTCCTTATTGACAATGAATGGGAAATATACAATCTACTGCATATCCCACATTTCTCATCCGGTTCAAACCATTCCACATTCACCACCTTTAACTCACCGTGGACAATCAAACTACCATTTTCCAGGTTCAAAAAAATTCCAGGAATTCCCAGAATTCACGGTTTTCCAAATCCCTATTTTCCCCTCTTCCTGGAAAGTTTTCACAGTCCACATTTTTCAACCATTTTTTGACCATTCCACCTTCCAAACACTCCTTTTAGTTGGGACAACAAATGCTCCTATTTTTTCCCCCATACAAATTCCTAGTTTTCCCGGAATTCCAGGAATTCCGAAATACCTATTCTCAATTCAAACTGTTACTACGTCAACATTCAAAAATTCCAACACAAACTCATTTATATCATCATTTGTGCTAGTATCATCATTTTCAAACAATCCCGGTTTTCTCCAAATTCACAAATTTCCAGGAAATCCCCATTCAAATGAACGGACATATTCATAGTTCTGCAATAACCTAAATTCCCAAATCTTTGCTCAATTTTTAAACTTCTCAACCATCCACCCAAACTACTCGTCCGATATATCGACCGCAAAACAGAGTTTTCTCTTTCCCAAAATTCCCAGTTTTCCTGGATTTTTCTCCTTATTGACAATTAATGGGAAATATACAATCTATTGCATATCCCACATTTCTCATCCGGTTCAAACCATTCCACATTCACCACCTTTAACTCACCGTGGACAATCAAACTACCATTTTCCAGGTTCCAAAAAATTCCAGGAATTCCCAGAATTCACGGTTTTCCAAATCCCTATTTTCCCCTCTTCCTCCACATTTTTCAACCATTTTTGACCATTCCACCTTCCAAGCACTCCTTTTAGTTGGGACAACAAAATCTCCTATTTTTTTCCTATACAAATTCCTAGTTTTCCAGGAATTCCGAAATACCTATTCTCAATTCAAACTGTTACTACGTCAACATTCAAAAATTCCAACACAAACTCATTTATATCATCATTTGTGCTAGTATCATCATTTTCAAACAATCCCGGTTTTCTCCAAATTCACAAATTTCCAGGAAATCCCCATTCAAATGAACTGACTTATTCATAGTTCTGCAATAACCTAAATTCCCAAATCTTTGCTCAATTTTTAAACTTCTCAACCATCCACCCAAACTACTTGTCCGATATATCGACCGCAAAACAGGGTTTCTCTTTCCCAAAATTCCCAGTTTTCCTGGAATTTTCTCCCCATTGACAATGAATGGGAAATATACAATCTACTGCATATCCCACATTTCTCATCCGGTTCAAACCATTCCACATTCACCACCTTTAACTCACCGTGGACAATCAAACTACCATTTTCCAGGTTCAAAAAAATTTCCAGGAATTCCCAGAATTCACGGTTTTCCAAATCCCTATTTTCCCCTCTTCCTGGAAAGTTTTCACAGTCCACATTTTTCAACCAATTCCAACTATTCCACCTTCAAAACATTACTCTTAGTTGGGACAACAAATGTTCCTATTTTTTTAGTAAAAATTCCTGTTTTTTCCAGGAATTCCGAAATACCTATTCTCAGTTCAAACTTTTACTGCGTCAACATTTTTCAACCGATTCCAAAAATTCTAACACCAACCCCTTCAAAAAATCCCAGTTTTCCCAGAAATTTCTAAATTTCCAGGAAATTCTCATTGAACTGAATGGACGTATTCAAAGTCCTACATTGCCCTAAATTCTCAAAATTGTGCGCCATTTTTAAACCTTTCAACCATCCACCCACACTTCTCACCCTATATATCGAATGCAAAACATGTTTTCCCTTTCCCAAAATTCCCAGTTTTCCTGGATTTTTCTCCTTATTGACAATTAATGGGAAATATACAATCTACTGCATATCCCACATATCTCATCCGGTTCAAACCATTCCACATTCACCACCTTTAACTCACCGTGGACAATCAAACTACCATTTTCCAGGTTCAAAAAAATTCCAGGAATTCACAGAATTCACGGTTTTCCAAATCCCTATTTTCCCCTCTTCCTGGAAAGTTTTCACAGTCCACATTTTTCAACCATTTTTGACCATTCCACCTTCAAAACACTCCTTTTAGTTGGGACAACAAATGCTCCTATTTTTTTCCCCATACAAATTCCTAGTTTTCCAGGAATTCCGAAATACCTATTCTCAATTCAAACTGTTACTACGTCAACATTCAAAAATTCCAACACAAACTCATTTATATCGTCATTTGTGCTAGTATCATCATTTTCAAACAATCCCGGTTTTCTCCAAATTCACAAATTTCCAGGAAATCCCCATTCAAATGAACGGACATATTCATAGTTCTGCAATAACCTAAATTCCCAAATCTTTGCTCCATTTTTAAACTTCTCAACCATCCACCCAAACTACTCGTCCGATATATCGACCGCAAAACAGGGTTTCCCTTTCCCAAAATTCCCAGTTTTCCTGGATTTTTCTCCTTATTGACAATGAATGGGAAATATACAATCTACTGCATATCCCACATTTCTCATCTGGTTCAAACCATTCCACATTCACCACCTTTAACTCACCGTGGACAATCAAACTACCATTTTCCAGGTTCAAAAAAATTCCAGGAATTCCCAGAATTCACAGTTTTCCAAATCCCTATTTTCCCCTCTTCCTGGAAAGTTTTCACAGTCCACATTTTTCAACCATTTTTTGACCATTCCACCTTCCAAACACTCCTTTTAGTTGGGACAACAAATGCTCCTATTTTTTCCCCCATACAAATTCCTACTTTTCCAGGAATTCCGAAATACCTATTCTCAATTCAAACTGTTACTACGTCAACATTCAAAAATTCCAACACAAACTCATTTATATCATCATTTGTGCTAGTATCATCATTTTCAAACAATCCCGGTTTTCTCCAAATTCACAAATTTCCAGGAAATCCCCATTCAAATGAACGGACATATTCATAGTTCTGCAATAACCGAAATTCCCAAATCTTTACTCCATTTTTAAACTTCTCAACCATCCACCCAAACTACTTGTCAGATATATCGACCGCAAAACAGGGTTTCTCTTTCCCAAAATTCCCAGTTTTCCTGGATTTTTCTCCTTATTGACAATTAATGGGAAATATACAATCTACTGCATATCCCACATTTCTCATCCGGTTCAAACCATTCCACATTCACCACCTTTAACACACCGTGGACAATCAAACAACCATTTTCCAGGTTCAAAAAAATTCCAGGAATTCCCAGAATTCACGGTTTTCCAAATCCCTATTTTCCCCTCTTCCTGGAAAGTTTTCACAGTCCACATTTTTGACCATTCCACCTTCCAAACACTCCTTTTAGTTGGGACAACAAATGCTCCTATTTTTTTCCCCATACAAATTCCTAGTTTTCCAGGAATTCCGAAATACCTATTCTCAATTCAAACTGTTACTACGTCAACATTCAAAAATTCCAACACAAACTCATTTATATCATCATTTGTGCTAGTATCATCATTTTCAAACAATCCCGGTTTTCTCCAAATTCACAAATTTCCAGGAAATCCCCATTCAAATGAACGGACATATTCATAGTTCTGCAATAACCGAAATTCCCAAATCTTTGCTCAATTTTTAAACTTCTCAACCATCCACCCAAACTACTTGTCCGATATATCGACCGCAAAACAGGGTTTCTCTTTCCCAAAATTCCCAGTTTTCCTGGAATTTTCTCCCCATTGACAATGAATGGGAAATATGCAATCTACTGCATATCCCACATTTCTCATCCGGTTCAGACCATTCCACATTCACCACCTTTAACTCACCGTGGACAATCAAACTACCATTTTCCAGGTTTAAAAAAATTCCAGGAATTCCCAGAATTCACGGTTTTCCAAATCCCTATTTTCCCCTCTTCCTGGAAAGTTTTCACATTCCACATTTTTCAACCATTTTTGACCATTCCACCTTCAAAACACTCCTTTTAGTTGGGACAACAAATGCTCCTATTTTTTTAGTAAAAATTCCTGTTTTTTCCAGGAATTCCGAAATACCTATTCTCAATTCAAACTGTTACTACGTCAACATTCAAAAATTCCAACCCAAACTCATTTATATCATCATTTGTGCTAGTATCATCATTTTCAAACAATCCCGGTTTTCTCCAAATCCACAAATTTCCAGGAAATCCCCATTCAAATGAACGGACATATTCATAGTTCTGCAATAACCTAAATTCCCAAATCTTTGCTCCATTTTTAAACTTCTCAACCATCCACCCAAACTACTCGTCCGATATATCGACCGCAAAACAGGGTTTCTTTTTCCCAAAATTCCCAGTTTTCCTGGATTTTTCTCCTTATTGACAATTAATGGGAAATATACAATCTACTGCATATCCCACATTTCTCATCCGGTTCAAAACATTCCACATTCACCACCTTTAACTCACCATGGACAATCAAACTACCATTTTCCAGGTTCAAAAAAATTCCAGGAATTCCCAGAATTCACGGTTTTCCAAATCCCTATTTTCCCCTCTTCCTGGAAAGTTTTCACAGTCCACATTTTTCAACCATTTTTTGACCATTCCACCTTCAAAACACTCCTTTTAGTTGGGACAACAAATGCTCCTATTTTTTTCCCCATACAAATTCCTAGTTTTCCAGGAATTCCGAAATACCTATTCTCAATTCAAACTGTTACTACGTCAACATTCAAAAATTCCAACACAAACTCATTTATATCGTCATTTGTGCTAGCATCATCATTTTCAAACAATCCCGGTTTTCTCCAAATTCACAAATTTCCAGGAAATCCCCATTCAAATGAACGGACATATTCACAGTTCTGCAATAACCTAAATTCCCAAATCTTTGCTCCATTTTTAAACTTCTCAACCATCCACCCAAACTACTCGTCCGATATATCGACCGCAAAACAGGGTTTCTCTTTCCCAAAATTCCCAGTTTTCCTGGAATTTTCTCCCCATTGACAATGAATGGGAAATATACAATCTACTGCATATCCCACATTTCTCATCCTATTTGAACCGTTCCAACAACCACACACTCCACTTTGCGTATCCTAGTTTAGTAGATTTTTTTTGACTTCCTGTTAGCCGTCAGTGTTGCCGGGACTCGACCAATCAGCTCCGACGTTGCTGGCGTGTAGAAGACTTTTCTTCTTTTTGTCGTTGTCGCTTGCTCCTTTCCTGCCTGCTGAGCCACTGGTGCATGGTAAGTATAGAAAGGTGTTGCATGGACCAGCCCTCAGTCAGACGCGCAATATTAACCTCACCAGGCTCGCTACCACCGACCGTTTGGATGCGACACACACCCGTAACAACACAACACCCGTAACCACTTCCAGTCCCCGCCAACTTGGAAGCAGAATAGGCGGCCAATTGCATGTTGGATGTTAGGGAACGTGGTGTGAAAAGCACTCCACCGTCCTTTCGTCTCTTCCTCTGTGTGTGTGTGTGTGTGTGTCCGTGTGTGTGTGTGTTTCTTGAAGGGATCATGCAGCATGGTTGGCTGGTGGTGTGCTCTGCGGTAAACAACGATGGTCAGTGGGAGAATCATGTTAGTTAGCAGAGCCGTCAGACCTCCAACTATCCTGCACACTCTCGGGTTACTGTTGGTGTTTCCCTCCCAGGTGTCCTCACTCTTATCTTACTCCAGGGGTGTCCAAAGTGCGACCCGTAGCTAGTTTGTTAACGGCCGTGGCACAATCCTACATTTCCAGGAAATTCCCATTCAACTGAATGGACATATTCAAAGTTCTACAATGCCCTCTATTCTCAAAATTGTGAGCCACTTTTAAACCTCGCAACCATCCACCCACACTTCTCTTCCTGTATATCGAATGCAAAACATGTTTTCCCTTTCCCCAAATTCACAGTTTTCCCGTAATTTTCTCCCCATTGACAATGAATGGGAAATATACAATCTACTGCATATTCCACATTTCTCATCCCATTCAAACCATTCCACTCACTGTGGACAATCAAAATTCCAGGAATTCCCAGTTTTCCAAAGCCCTATTTTCCCCTCTTCCTGGAAAATTTTCACATTTTTCAACCATTTTAGATCATTCCACCTTCAAAACACTCCTCTTAATTGGGACAACAAATGCTCCTATTCCTAGTTTTCCCGGAATTCCAGGAATTCCGAAATACCTATTCTCAATTCAAACTGTTACTACGTCAACATTCAAAAATTCCAACACAAACCCATTCATATCATCTCGGATATTTGTGCGAGTATCAATATTTTCAAACAATCCCGGTTTTCTCCAAATTCACATATTTCCAGGAAATTCCCATTCTAATGAACGGACATATTCATAGTTCTACAATACCCTAAATTCCCAAATCTTTGCTCCATTAATGCATGCTCATGTTAGCAGACTAGCTTTTTAAACACATTTTTAAGGTACTCATCTCAGAGTAATAACATATTTTGGTACTTACCATACCATACCATACCAACTTTATTTATAAAGCCCTTTTAAGACAAGCACAGTTGAAAAACAAAGAAACGGAGGTAAAGGACAGACTAAAAAATAACATTTAAAACAGAAATAAAAATACACATTTAAAAAGCAAATATAAATTACCCTAAGAACAGTTTTGTTAGATAAAAACAGTTTAAAAGTTAAAAACAGTTCAAAAGGTTAAAAGCTAAAACAGTTTAAAGTCTCATGCTGGGTTAAAAGCCAGTGAATAAAAACTTGACGCATGTTACAGTTTGTATTTTAGCATGCTAACATTAGCATGCTCGATTTCTTTTAGCTAATTTAGCAGCTACCTCCGTGTCAAATATTGTGTTACTTGACGAATGATACCTAACGCTAATATGCTAGCTACTAATGTAGGTATACACCGCAGTTATATTTCGGTACTTGATGCAATCTAATGTTAGCAGGCTAGCATTTGAACAATTTTTGTACTTGGTGCTCGTTACACTTAGCATTTTAGCATGCTAACATTAGTATCTTGAATTTTTTTTAGCTAATTTAGAAGGTATACACCTCAGCATCAAATATTTTCTTACCTGTTATTATGCTAACGTTAGTGTGCTAGATAATTTTCTACGTTTACACCTCAGTCATATTTTTAAACTTTTTCAGTTACACACCTTTGAGTAATTTTGCTACTTGATGCATGTTACAGTTAGCATGCTAGATGTTTATTTATAATTTAGCACATATACACCTCAGATTTTGTTATTTCACTAATGCTAACTGTAAACATGCTTTTTTTTTAGCACAATGCTGTTAGCATGCTAGCATTTTTAGCTCATTTTGCACATATTTTCTGATACTTGACACTTTCTGGCCAGCGTGCTAACTGTTAGCTTTTCATTTCGGCTTTGGCTCCTTGACATTCACACTACATTTCTACCAGTCTATATAAATCCTTGGATTTGTCAGTCTGTGGCCCTCATTGGAAAAACTTTGGGCACCCCTGTGACACACACACACACACACACACACACACTTACACACACACTTGTCCCTTCTTCCCGTTTTTACGTTCTTTTTCATTTGTTTTGCCTCCCCTCCCTCCCCCCCACACTGTGATCAGAGACATGCATGCACAGATGATCAGCTCCATTAAGAACTTGCAGATGGACGGTGAGGACCCTCGCAAGCTGCTGCAGTCCTGGGGTCGCCTGCGCTTCCCTCGCCACGTCCTCCAGTGAGTCTGCAGACAGACCCGTGGTGTCGCGGCTGCAACAACCAGCTTAGGGGGGATAGATGTCATGTGATCACCTCCAAATAGAAATCCTCTTTTATTAGTATTATTATTATTATTATTGTTATTATTATCATTAGGGCTGCAGCTGTTTATATTGTTTTAGTCATAGATCCAGTAGTTGGTTCCATTAATGGGATAACAGACACTTTGTAGCTTCAATGTGTCTTTTAGAGAAAACAAAACAAAAAAACATTTGGTTGCCATAAACTTCATTACCTTCTATTTATCTTTTATTTACCTTCTTGACCTTTTATTTACATTTCTTTACTTTCCATCCATCCATCCATTTTCTATTTACCTTCTTTTACATTTTTTTTAAAAATTTTAAATTTACCTTTTAACTTCAATTTACCTTCAATTTAGTTTTCTTTACATTTAATTGATCTTCTATTCCCCTTTTACCTGTTTTACCTTCTATTAATTGTATTTGACCTTTTCTATACCTTTTATTCATCCATCTCCATCTTTATTCTAATTACCTTATTTAAAAAATGTTTGCATTCTTTTGCCTTTTTTTTTTTACCTTGCATTTACCTTTGACCTTCTATTTAACTTTTATTTACCTTCAGTCACCTCATTTTACCTTCTTGTACCTTATTTTACCTTTTACCTTCAATTTACCTTTATTCAACTCATTTTACATTTTTTTTTTTTTTTACCTTCGGTTCATCTTGTACCTTTTTATTTTACCTTCCATTTAGTGTTTAATTACCTTTTATTTACCTTGATGTACCTTTTTTTTTTTTTTACCTTTTACCTCAAATCCACATGCGTTTACCTTTTTTTTCTTTTACCTTCTTGTACCTTTTTATATACCTTCCATTTACCTTCATTAACCCGATATTTTTTCTCTACCTTGTTTTTTTTACCTTTTACCTCAAATCCACATGCGTTTACCTTTTTTTTCTTTTACCTTCTCGTACCTTTTTACATACCTTCCATTTACCTTCATTAACCCGATATTTTTTCTCTACCTTTTTTTTTTTTACCTGTCCTTTAGCTTATTTTTTTTACCTTCTATTCACCTTTTACCGTCTCTACCTTTTTCTTTTTCACCTTTTTCTACCTTCCATTTACCTTCTTTTATGTACCTTATTTTCATCATTTGGCTTATTTGACCTACTATTGAACATTCACTTTACTTTAGCTTCTATTTACTTTCTACCTTTTTTACTTATGTATTTATTTACTTTCTTTCACCTTCAATTGACCTACTTTTACTTGTATTAACTCGATATTTTTTCTCTACCTTTTTTTTACCTGTCATTTAACTTTGTCATTTAGCTACCTTTTTTCTTTTTCACCGTTTTTTTTTTTACCTTCCATTTACCTTCTTTTATTGACCTTATTTTCATCATTTGGCTTATTTGACCTACTATTGAACATTCACTTTATTTTAGCTTCTATTTACTTTCTACCTTTTTTACTTTGTATCCTTGTTTTACCTTCTAGTCTCTTTATTTTACCTTCAATTTACCTTCTATTTAGTTTTCTTTACATATAATGGATCTTCTATTCCCCTTTTACCTGTTTTACCTTCTATTAATTTTATTTGACCTTTTCTATACCTTTTATTCTAATTACCTTATTTAAATTTTTATAGTCGCCTCATTTTACCTTCTTGTACCTTTTTCTTTTACCTTCCATTTAGTGTTTAATTACCTTTCATTTACCTTCGTGTACCTTTTTTTATTTACCTTCTTTTACCTAAAATCCACATGCGCTTACCTTTTTTTCTTTTACCTTCTTGTACCTTTTTACATACCTTACATTTACCTTCATTAACCCGATATTTTTTCTCTACCTTTTTTTTTACCTGTCCTTTAGCTTATTTTTTACCTTCTATTCACCTTTTACCGTCTCTACCTTTTTCACCTTTTTCTACCTTCCATTTACCTTCTTTTATGTACCTTATTTTCATCATTTGGCTTATTTGACCTACTATTGAACATTCACTTTACTTTAGCTTCTATTTAATTTCTACCTTTTTTACTTATGTATTTATTTACTTTCTTTCACCTTCAATTGACCTACTTTTACTTGTATTAACTCGATATTTTTTCTCTACCTTTGTTTTTTTACCTGTCATTTAGCTTTGTCATTTAGCTACCTTTTTTTCTTTTTCACCTTTTTTTTTTACCTTCCATTTACCTTCTTTTATTGACCTTATTTTCATCATTTGGCTTATTTGACCTACTATTGAACATTCACTTTATTTTAGCTTCTATTTACTTTCTACCTTTTTTACTTTGTATCCTTGTTTTACCTTCTAGTCTCTTTAATTTACCTTCAATTTACCTTCTATTTAGTTTTCTTTACATATAATGGATCTTCTATTCCCCTTTTACCTGTTTTACCTTCTATTAATTTTATTTGACCTTTTCTATACCTTTTATTCTAATTACCTTATTTAAATTTTTTTAGTCACCTCATTTTACCTTCTTGTACCTTTTTCTTTTACCTTCCATTTAGTGTTTAATTACCTTTCATTTACCTTCATGTACCTTTTTTTCTTTACCTTCTTTTACCTAAAATCCACATGCGCTTACCTTTTTTTCTTTTACCTTCTCGTACCTTTTTATATACCTTCCATTTACCTTCATTAACCCGATATTTTTTCTCTACCTTTTTTTTTTTTTTTACCTGTCCTTTAGCTTATTTTTTTACCTTCTATTCACCTTTTACCGTCTCTACCTTTTTCTTTTTCACCTTTTTCTACCTTCCATTTACCTTCTTATATGTACCTTATTTTCATCATTTGGCTTATTTGACCTACTATTGAACATTCACTTTACTTTAGCTTCTATTTACTTTCTACCTTTTTTACTTATGTATTTATTTACTTTCTTTCACCTTCAATTGACCTACTTTTACTTGTATTAACTCAATATTTTTTCTCTACCTTTTTTTTACCTGTCATTTAGCTTTGTCATTTAGCTACCTATTTTCTTTTTCACCTTTTTTTTTTTACCTTCCATTTACCTTCTTTTATTGACCTTATTTTCATCATTTGGCTTATTTGACCTACTATTGAACATTCACTTTATTTTAGCTTCTATTTACTTTCTACCTTTTTTACTTTGTATTTACTTTCTTTCACCTTCAATTGACCTATTTTTACTTGTATCCTTGTTTTGCCTTCTAGTCTCTTTATTTTACCTTCAATTTACCTTATTTACCTTCTATTTAGATTCCTTTACCTTTTAATTATCTTCTATTCACCTTTAATTTTTGTACCTTTTTACCTTGTATTTATTTTTGTTTGACCTTTTATTCTATTTATCTTCCATTTACCTTGTTTTACCTGTCATTTAGCTTATTTTACCTCCTGTTTAACTTTATTTTACCCTTTTCTAACCTTCTTTCATGCGGCCCAGAAGTGTTGCTAGGTCACATTCATTAATGGAAGCAATAGAAGGATGAATAGTTGCAGCTCTAATGATTATGACTAATAAATATATGGTAGTTTAGTAATAAATAAATGGTAGTTTGGCTGCAGCTGAGATTGTCAGAAAGCGCATGAGAAGACGAGTCAGGTCTTCAGCATGGAAGTCATCCTGACACTGACTTGACACTAAACGTGAACATGTGTGCAGTAACTTGTAGCAAAAGTGAGCATGTCTGTCTCTGCTAGTGGGTGGACTAGGCCCAAACTAACTCTTTCCTGTCACGCTGATCCCTCGCCGCCGCCCATCCTGCCTTCAGGTGCTTCATCAGTGCCCCCGCATGAAGGAGTCCGCACTAACACGGCTGCCGTCACGCCGCCGCAGGGATCATTATTAATCCTCTGTCTCCCTTTTTGGCAGGAAACACAAAGGAGCCAAACAGAAGCAGATCATCCCCAAGGTATCATTTTAATATACAATATTATCAAACCTTTTATCATTTTAATATCAAACCTTTTCATTGTGTCCTGGCTGGGTTTTTATTATTATTATTATTATTATTAAGATATTTTTGACTAACAAGATATTGCTGTTAACCGGCAATGATTCAATATAAATCAAATATTTCATAGCCAAAGCAAAAAAAAAAGCCCTTTTTTACGACCTTCTAAATATGATATTTAACATGATCTCATGATGTTAAAAACATAATTTACACGCATTTTAATCAATTGGGGCTCTAAACAGAATTTTTTTTTGGACCCCGGCCATTACGAAAAATGTTTATAGACTTTTTTTTAAATTTAATTTAATTAATTTTTAACAAGTTTTATACTTGATCAATTAAAGCTGAATTTAATTAGATTGATGTTTTGTACCAACACACATTTATGGAAAAGGATTATGGAAAAAAAACAGATTTTACAAATGTGAAACATTTTTTTTAAATGTTTAATTCAACTTTGGATGGATGGATAAACTTCGAAAATCTTTTTTTGATGTAATTTAATGTGGCCCTTCCTATCATTTATTGTGGTCCGTCATGCCATATAATGTGGTCCGTCTAATCATTTATTCATTTACCTTCATGTACCTTTTTTATTTACCTTTTTTTTACCTAAAACCCACATGCGCTTACCTTTTTTTCTTTTACCTTCTTGTACCTTTTTATATACCTTCCATTTACCTTCATTAACCCGATATTTTTTCTCTACCTTTTTTTTTTTTTACCTGTCCTTGAGCTTATTTTTTACCTTCTATTCACCTTTTACCGTCTCTACCTTTTTCTTTTTCACCTTTTTCTACCTTCCATTTACCTTCTTTTATGTACCTTATTTTCATCATTTGGCTTATTTGACCTACTATTGAACATTCACTTTACTTTAGCTTATATTTACTTTCTACCTTTTTTACTTTGTATTTATTTATTTACTTTCTTTCACCTTCAATTGACCTACTTTTACTTGTATTAACTCGATATTTTTTCTCTACCTTTTTTTTTTACCTGTCATTTAGCTTTGTCATTTAGCTACCTTTTTTCTTTTTTACCTTCCATTTACCTTCTTTTATTGACCTTATTTTCATCATTTGGCTTATTTGACCTACTATTGAACATTCACTTTATTTTAGCTTCTATTTACTTTCTACCTTTTTTACTTTGTATTTACTTTCTTTCACCTTCAATTGACCTACTTTTACTTGTATCCTTGTTTTACCTTCTAGTCTCTTTATTTTACCTTCAATTTACCTTATTTACCTTCTATTTAGATTCCTTTACCTTTTAATTATCTTCTATTCACCTTTAATTTTTGTACCTTTTTGCTGTTAACTGGCAATGATTCAATATAAATCAAATATTTCATAGCCAAAGCAACAACAAAAAAAGCCCTTTTTTACGACCTTCTAAATATGATATTTAACCTGATCTCATGATGTTAAAAACATAATTTACACGCATTTTAATCAATTGGGGCCCTAAACATTTTTTTTTTACGAAAAAAAATTTATATAAATTTTTCTTCTTTTTTTTTTTTTTATTTAATTTAATTTTTAACAAGTTTTATACTTGATCAATTAAAGCTGAATTTAATTAGATTGATGTTTTGTACCAACACACATTTATGGAAAAGGATTATGAAAAAAAACAGATTTTACAAATGTGAATTTAAAAAAAAAAATGTTTAATTCAACTTTGGATGGATGGATAAACTTCGAAAATCTTTTTATGATGTAATTTAATTTGGCCCTTCGTATCATTTATTGTGGTCCGTCATGCCATATAATGTGGTCCGTCTAATCATTTATTGTGGTCCGTTACATCATTTATTGCAGTCTGTCACATCATATAATGTGGTCTGTCACGTCATTTAATGTGGCCCGTCACATAATTTAATGTGGTTCACCATGTCATTTGACGTGGTCCGTCACATAATTTAAAGTGGCCCGCCATGTCATTTGACGTGGTCCACCACGTCATTTTACCTGACCCATAACAATATTTAAATGGCCTGCCACATCATTTAATGTAGTCTGCCATGTCATTTAAAGTGGCCCGCCACGTCATATAATGTGGTCCGCCACGTCAGTTAATGTGGCCCGTCACATCATTTAATGTGGTTCACCATGTCATTTGACGTGGTCCGTCACATAATTTAAAGTGGCCCGCCATGTCATTTGATGTGGTCCACCACGTCATTTTACCTGACCCATGACAATATTTAATTTGGTCTGCCATATCATTTAAAGTGGCCTGCCACATCATATAATGTGGTCCGCCACATCATATAATGTGGTCCGCCATGTCATTTGACGTGGTCCACCATTTAAAGTGGCCTGCCACGTCAGTTAATGTGGTCCGCCACGTAATTAAGTTGGCCTGCCATGTAATTTGATGTGGTCCACCACATCATTTTACCTGACCCATGACAATATTTAACGTGGTCTGCCATATCATTTAAAGTGGCCTGCCACATCATATAATGTGGTCTGCCATGTAATTTGACTTGGTCCACCGCATCATTTTACCTGACCCATGACGATATTTAATGTAGTCTGCCATATCATTTGATGTGGTCCATCACATCATTCAAAGTGGCCCGCCACGTCATTTAATGTTGCCCCCCCATGTCATTTTGATGTGGTCCACCACATAATTTTACCTGACCCATGAAAATATTTAATGTGGTTTGCCACATCATTGAATCACTGGACACTGAATATGGTAACATCATTTAAAGTGGCCCGCCACGTCATATAATGTGTTCCGCCACGTCATTTTACCTGACCCATGACAATATTTAATGTGGTTTGCCATATCATTTAATGTGGTCTGCCATATCATTTGATGTGGTCCGTCACATCATTTAAAGTGGCCCGCCATATCATTTGACGTGGTCCACCACATTATTTTACCTGACCCATGACAATATTTAATGTGGTTTGCCATATCATTTAAAGTGGCCTGCCACATCATATAATGTGGTCCGCCATGTCATTTGACATGGTCCACCATTTAAAGTGGCCTGCCATGTAATTTGACTTGGTCCACCACGTCATTTTATCTGACCCATGACAATATTTAATGTGGTCTGCCATATCATTTAAAGTGGCCTGCCACATCATATAATGTGGTCCACCACGTCATTTTACCTGACCCATAACAATATTTAATGTGGTCTGCCATATCATTTAAAGTGGCCCGCCACGTCATATAATGTGTTCCGCCACATCATTTTACCTGACCCATGACAATATTTAAAGTGGCCTGCCACATCATTTAAAGTGGCCTGCCACATCATATAATGTGGTCCGCCATGTCATTTGACGTGGTCCACCATTTAATTTGGCCTGCCACGTCAGTTAATGTGGTCCGCCATGTAATTTGACTTGGTCCACCACGTCATTTTACCTGACCCATGACAATATTTAAAGTGGCCTGCCACATCATTTAAAGTGGCCTGCCACATCATATAATGTGGTCCGCCATGTCATTTGATGTGGTCCACCATTTAATGTGGCCTGCCACGTCAGTTAATGTGGTCCGCCATGTAATTTGACTTGGTCCACCACGTCATTTTACCTGACCCATGACAATATTTAAAGTGGCCTGCCACGTCATTTGACGTGGTCCACCATTTAAAGTGGCCCGCCACGTAATTAATGTGGCCTGCCATGTAATTTGACGTGGTCCACCACGTCATTTTACCTGACCCATGACAATATTTAATGTAGTCTGCCACATCATTTAAAGTGGCCTGCCACATCATATAATGTGGTCCGCCATGTCATTTGATGTGGTCCACCATTTAAAGTGGCCCGCCACGTCAGTTAATGTGGTCTGCCATGTAATTTGACGTGGTCCACCACGTCATTTTACCTGACCCATGACAATATTTAATGTAGTCTGCCATATCATTTGATGTGGTCCATCACATCATTTAAAGTGGCCCGCCACGTCATTTAATGTTGCCCCCTATGTCATTTTGATGTGGTCCACCACATAATTTTACCTGACCCATGAAAATATTTAACGTGGTTTGCCACATCATTTAATCACTGGATACTGGATATGGTAACATCATTTAAAGTGGCCCGCCACATCATTTGACCTGACCCATGACAATATTTAATGTGGTTTGCCATATCATTTAACGTGGTCCGCCATATCATTTGATGTGGTCCGTCACATCATTTAAAGTGGCCCGCCATATCATTTGACGTGGTCCACCACATCATTTTAGCTGACCCATGACAATATTTAATGTGGTCTGCCATATCATTTAAAGCGGCCTGCCACATCATATAATGTGGTCCACCATGTCATTTGATGTGGTCCACCATTTAAAGTGGCCTGCCACGTCAGTTAATGTGGTCTGCCACGTAATTAATGTGGCCTGCCATGTAATTTGATGTGGTCTACCACGTCATTTTACCTGACCCATGACAATATTTAATGTGGTCTGTCATATCATTTAAAGTGGCCTGCCACATCATATAATGTGGTCTGCCATATCATTTGACGTGGTCCACCATTTAAAGTGGCCTGCCACGTCAGTTAATGTGGTCTGCCACGTAATTAAGGTGGCCTGCCATGTAATTTGACTTGGTCCACCACATCATTTGACCTGACCCATGAGAATATTTAATGTGGTCTGCCATGTCATTTAAAGTGACCTGCCACATCATATAATGTGGTCCGCCATGTCATTTGACGTGGTCCACCATTTAATGTGGCCCGCCACGTCAGTTAATGTGGTCCGCCATGTCATTTGATGTGGTCCACCATTTAAAGTGGCCTGCCACATCATATAATGTGGTCCGCCATGTCATTTGACGTGGTCCACCATGTCATTTGACGTGGTCCACCATTTAATGTGGCCTGCCACATCAGTTAATGTGGTCCGCCACGTAATTAATGTGGCCTGCCATGTAATTTGACTTGGTCCACCACATCATTTTACCTGACCCATGACAATATTTAAAGTGGTCTGTCATATCATTTAAATTGGCCTGCCACATCAGTTAATGTGGTCCGCCATGTCATTTGACGTGGTCCACCATTTAAAGTAGCCTGCCACATCAGTTAATGTGGTTTGCCACGTAATTAAGGTGGCCTGCCATGTAATTTGACTTGGTCCACCACATCATTTTACCTGACCCATGACAATATTTAATGTGGTCTGCCATATCATTTAAAATGGCCTGCCACATCATATAATGTGGTCCACCATGTCATTTGATGTGGTCCACCATTTAAAGTGGCCCGCCACGTCAGTTAAAGTGGTCCGCCACGTAATTAAGGTGGCCTGCCATGTAATTTGACTTGGTCCACCACATCATTTTACCTGACCCATGACAATATTTAAAGTGGCCTGCCACATCATTTAAAGTGGCCTGCCACATCATATAATGTGGTCCGCCATGTCATTTGACGTGGTCCACCATTTAAAGTGGACCGCCACGTCAGTTAATGTGGTCCGCCATGTCATTTGACTTGGTCCACCACATCATTTTACCTGACCTGGTTAGTCCGAAAGAGAACTAGATGATGCAGTATTATCTGCTCACAGATGCTACCTGGTGGTTCTTTGAGCACACCTGGATAGTCCCACTCCTCAATGCGTCCGTCACACGCAGGATTCTCACAAGAATGAGAAAAAAATATATATATATTTACTGTAGTTGAATGTGTTTTGAGCGTTCTCCTCTTCTCTCCCTGTGCAGAATCTGCTGGATTCTCGCTCTCTGAAGTTCATCGTGAGTCTGACGCTGCACGACCGCACCACCAAGTCTCTGCTCCACCTGCACAAGAAGAAGAAAACTCCCAGCATCAGCGCCCAGTTCCAGGTGACCACGACTCAAGGTCTCAGGTGTCCAGAAACAATCCTGACGGAGTTTTTTTTTGTCTCCTTCAGACGTCTCTCACCAAACTCCTGGAGACTCTGAACAGAGCAGAGCCGTTCTTCATCCGCTGTATCCGCTCCAACGCTGAGAAGGTAAGCAGAGAATCGTTAAGTTGACATTTCTAATCAATCCAAACAATGTGTCACCAAGTGATCCGTTTCTTTGTTTTTATTTCATTTGATTTTTCAGTATCAAAAGGTTGAAGTCGATCAAAAAATGTTTATGGTTTCAAAAGGCAAGTTTATTTATAGAGCGATTTAAAGTACTGCTTAAATTACAAGGAGGCAAACATTCGGATGGAATAATGATAAAGACAATCATAATTCTGATTAAAATCATTATAAAAACAATCATAAATCAAATGAAAACCATTTTAAAAACAATCAAAATTCAAATTAAAAACATCATAAAAACAATCTTAATTCAAATAAAATTATAAAATAACAAATCGTAACATAAAAACAATCATATTTCAAAGTAAAATCAGAAAGTTAAAAAATCACCATAAAACAATCATATTTTAGATTAAAATCATCATAAAGACCATTACAGTCATAATATCATAAAACAATATTTTAAAATAAAATCATAAACAATCATATTTAAAATTAAAATCATAATATAAAATCATATTTCAAATTAAAGTCATAAAACAATTATTTGTATTTTCACTTTAAAATGATGAAATAAAATAATCATAAAAACAATCATTATTCAAATTAAAATCATAAAATAAAATCATCATAATACGATCATATTTGAGATTAAAATCATCATAAAAACCATTAAAGTCATAAAATCATGCAACTATATTTTAAAATAAAATCATAAACAATCATAATTCAAATTAAAATCATAATTAAAAATCATATTTCAAATTAAAATCATAAAACAATCGTATTTTCAAATTAAAATCATAAAATAAAATCATCATTATATGATCATATTTTGGATTAAAATCTTCATAAAAACCATTAAAGTCATAAAATCATCATGCAACTATATTTTAAAATAAAATCATAAACAATCATAATTCAAATTAAAATCATAAAATAAAATCATAATTAAAAATCCTATTTCAAATTAAAATCATAAAACAATCGTATTTTCAAATTAAAATCATGAAATAAAATCATCATAAATAATATATCTTAATTCAAATTAAAATCATAAAATAAAATCATCATACAACAATCATATTTGAGATTAAAATCATCATAAAAACCATTAAAGTCATAAAATCATCATACAACAATCATATTTGAGATTAAAATCATCATAAAAATCATCATAAAACTATATTTTAAAATATAATCATAAACAATCATAATTAAAAATAAAAATAAATATAAACATTTAAAAATAAAATCAAAATATAAATTCATATTTCAAATCAAAATCATAAAACAATCGTATTTACAAATTAAAATGATTAAATAAAATCATTATAAAAACATTATTCAAAATAAAATCATAAAATCATCATCAATCATCTTTGAGATTAAAATCATCATAAAAACCATTAGTCATAAAATCTTCATAAAACTATATTTTAAAATAAAATCATAAACAATCCTAATTCAAATTAAAATCATAAAATAAAATCATACTATAAAATCATATTTCTAATTAAAATCATGAAATAAAATCATCATTAAAAACTATCATAATTCAAATTAAAATCATAAAATAAAACCATCAAAACAATCATATTTGAGATTAAAATCATCATAAAAACCATTAAAGTCATAAAATCATCATAAAACCATCATAAAACTATATTTTAAAATAAAATCATAAACCATCATAATTCAAATTAAAATCATAAAATAAAATCATAGTATAAAATCATATTTCAAATTAAAATCATAAAACAATCGTATTTTCAAATTAAAATAATGGAATACAATTATCATAAAAACAATAAAATCATAAAATAAAATCATCATAAAACAATCACATTTGAGATTAAAATCATCATAAAAACATTAAAGTCATAAAATCATCATAAAACTATATTTTAGAATAAAATCATAAACCAAATTAAAATCATAATTCAAATTAAAATCATAAAATAAAATCATCATAAAACAATCATTTTAGATTAAAAGCACAGCATTAAATCATCATAAAACAATTAAAATCATAAAATCATCATAAAACTATCATACTTAAAATTAAAATCCATCCATCCATTTTCTACCGCTTGTCCCTTTCGGGGTCGCGGTGGGTGGCTGGAGCATTCACACTCACGTTAAAATCATAAAATAAACATAAAAACAATCATAATTGAAATTAAAATCATAAAATAAAATTATCATAAAGCGATCATAAATCCAATTAAAATCATAAAATTAAATCCTCAATCATATTTCAAATTAGAATCATCATGAAACTATCATATTTCAAATTAAAATCATAAGATAAAATCATCATAAAACAATCGTAATTCAAATTAAAAATCATGAAATAAAATCGTCCTAAAGCAATCATATTTTAAACTTAAATCATAATCAATTAAAATCATAAAACTATCATATTTCAAATTAAAATCATAAAATATAATCATAATAAAGCAATCATAATTCAGATTAAAATCCCAAAATAAAATTATCATTAATACAATCATAATTCAAATTAAAATCATCATGAAACTATCATATTTAAATTTTGAATTATAAAATATAATCATCGTAAAACAATCATATTTTCAAATTAAAATCATGAAATGAAATCATCATAAAAACAATCAATTCAAATTAAAATCATAAAATAAAATCATCATAAAACAATCATTTTAGATGAAAAGCACAGCATTAAATCATCATAAAACAATTAAAATCATAAAATCATCATAAAACTATCATACTTCAAATTAAAATCCATCCATCCATTTTCTACCGCTTGTCCCTTTCAGGGTCGCGGTGGGTGGCTGGAGCATTCACACTCACGTTAAAATCATAAAATAAACATAAAAACAATCATAATTGGAATTAAAATCATAAAATAAAATTATCATAAAGCGATCATAAATCCAGTTAAAATCATAAAATTAAATCCTCAATCATATTTAAAATTAGAATCATCATGAAACTATCATATTTCAAATTAAAATCATAAGATAAAATCATCATAAAACAATCGTAATTCAAATTAAAAATCATGAAATAAAATCGTCATAAAACTATCATATTTCAAATTAAAATCATAAAATAGAATCATCATAAAGCAATCATAATTCAGATTGAAATCCCAAAATAAAATTATCATTATTACAATCATAATTCAAATTAAAATCATCATGAAACTATCATATTTAAATGTTGAATTATAAAATATAATCATCGTAAAACAATCATAATTTAAATTAAAATCATGACATAAAATCATAAAACAACCATATTTCAGATTAAAATCATACACTTAAATCATCACAAAAAACTATCACAATTAAAATTTAAATCTAAAAGTTTTGATAAAATACTTTCAGTTGTCATACACAATTAAAAAGTAATTGGGTTTTTTTTTCAGTCAAATTGATGCACTTTAAATCTTTGTTACAGACTAAAAAATATGATTAGTCATTTATTGTCTTGTAATTTGATCTATATTTCTTTTTCTTTCATGTAAATAATGTTATGCAGAGGTGTACTTATAACAGAAAATAATCTCGAAGCGCTGCACGTAGTTCACTTAAAAGTTCACCCGGACTACCTGAAGACCATGGCGTATGTGTTCCTGCTTGTGTGCAGAAGGAGATGTTCCTGGACCAGACCTTGGTGCTGCAGCAGCTGCGCTACACGGGGATGCTGGAAACCGTTCGAATCCGGAGGTCTGGCTACGGAGCCAAATACACATTCCAGGTACCGTGGATTCCTCCTTGGAGTCAGCAACTCAACCTTGTCAACACAACTACAGTGTTAGAAACTGACTTCCTGTTTAGTGCAAACTAGGCTTCATACTGAAAGAGGATGCAGAACATAACCGCCGTTCTACCGCATCAGATGGCAAAATTCTCCAAGTTGATTTTGTTTCAGTGCAGAGTTGACCACACTTTTTTCAAGCAAGGGCCGAACACCGAACTATCTGTTAAACAAGACAAGAAGCAAGGAATCAAACACACAGGATTCAATTTAGCTCATGAGGAGAGCGTGTGGACCTGCGCCCTCGTACAATGTCGCCCCACGCTCTGAGGAAAGAGTTCCACGGGAGGGGTCTCATTATACAGCAGCTGCACTGGGTCATAAACAGTTCAAACAAACGGTGCTTGGAGCGGTGTCAGGTTTGCCCCCTCTCTGCTCGTAAATTTCGGCTGTCCAAGATCTGAGAAACCGACACCTCTACGGCGCATTCCATCGCACACAGTGGAGTTTTACAAGCTGTACGCCTTTTGCTTGATAAGATGAAAGACCGCTTTGTAAGCACCGGTGGATAGTAACCCCGGCAAACGGTCTTCACGCAGGGCAACCTGAACTCATAGAAAACAAGTTGTGCGATAACTTTATATACAATTATTCTGACAATGCAGGGGCCACTTTACTAAAACCATACGCGATCAGAAACCACAAATACAAAAACACTAATGGAGGAAAACCATGTGAGCAAAAAAAAACCTATATTTTATTTTCAATCATTCGTGCACGTAATGTTAAGTTTTGATTATTTTTCTGTTATTTCAGCAACATTTCAGTGGCTTGTCTTGTCGCATGTGCAGGAATTCTTGGAGCATTTCAGGGTCTTGCTGCCAAAGAACTCCACCGCCTCCAAGGAGGACATCTCGGCCTTGCTGGACAAGAAGTTGGCCTTTGACCCCACGACGTACCAGATAGGCAAAACTAAGGTCAGCCTCTCAGTCCGTCTTTCTCCTACATTGAAAGCACGCAGTTCGCTTTTTAAAGACACTTTTTGAAAATAGTATCACAAAGTACTATTAAAAAGTGGAATTAAAGAGCAAATGTGTAATGGAATGAGAAAATGGTGCAATATTGACACTAATAACAACAAAAAATTCATCATAAAAACAATCATAATTCAAATTTAAAATAAAATCATCATAAAACAATCATATTTGAGATTAAAATCATAAAATAAAATCATCATAAAAACCACTAAGGTCATAAAATCATCATAAAACGATCATATTTGAAATCAAAATTATTGAGAAAAATCATCATAAAACAATCATACTTCAAATTTAAATCAAAAAATAAAATCACCATAAAACAATCATATTTCAAATTCAAATCATACAATTAAATCATCATAAAAACAATCATGATTACATACACTTAATTTTTATACACCGAAGTTTTATACACTTAATTTTTGTATACACTGAATTTTCATGTTATACATAATTTTCATACACTGAATTTTTAAACACTGAATTTTTTATACACTTAATTTTTTCATATAGTGAACTTTTACACACCGAATTTTTATACACTGAATTTTCATGTACTTAAATTTTTAAACATTTAATTTTCATACACTGAATTTTTAAACACTGAATTTTTTTATACACTTAATTTTTTCATACAGTAAACTTTTACACACAGAATTTTTACACACCGAATTTTGTTATAAACTGAATGTTTATACACTGAATTTTTGTATACACTGAATTTTTATACACTGAATTTTTGTATACACTGAATTTTTATACACTGAATTTTCATGTACCTAAATTTTTATACATTTAATTTTCATACACTGAATTTTTAAACGCTGAATTATTTATACACTTAATTTAATCATACAGCGAACTTTTACACAACAAATTTTTATACACTGAATCTTGTTATAAACTGAATTTTTATACACTGAATTTTTTTTTCAACTGAATTTTTATACACTGAATTTTCATGTACCTAAATTTTTATACATTTAATTTTCATTTACTGAATTTTTAAACACTGAATTTTTTATACACTTAATTTTTTTTACACAGTGAACTTTTACACACCGAATTTTTATACACTGAATTTTTGTATACACTGAATTTTTATACACTGAATTTTCATGTACTTAAATTTTTATAAATTAAATTTTCATACACTGAATTTTTAAACGCTGAATTATTTATACACTTAATTTAATCATACAGCGAACTTTTACACAACAAATTTTTATACACTGAATCTTGTTATACACTGAATTTTTTTTATAAACTGAATTTTTATACACTGAATTTTCATGTACCTAAATTTTTATACATTTAATTTTCATTTACTGAATTTTTAAACACTGAATTTTTTATACACTTAATTTTTTTTATACAGTGAACTTTTACACACCGAATTTTTATACACTGAATTTTGTTATGAACTGAATTTTTATACACTGAATTTTGTTATAAACTGAATTTTTATACACTGAATTGTTGTATACACTGAATTTTTATACACTGAATGTTCATGTAACTACATTTTTTATACACTGAATTTTCATGTGCTTACATTTTTAAACATTTAATTTTCATACACTGAATTTTTATACACTGAATTTTCACGTATCTAAATTTTTATACATTTAATTTTCATACACTGAATTTTTAAACACTGAATTTTTGATACACTTAATTTTTTCATACAGTGAACTTTTACACACCGAATTTTTATACACTGAATTTTGTTATAAACTGAATGTTTATACACTGAATTTTTGTATACACTGAATTTTTATACACTGAATTTTCATGTTCCTACATTTTTATACATTTAATTTTCATACACTGAATTTTTAAAAGCTGAATTATTTATACACTTAATTTAATCATACAGCGAACTTTTACACAACAAATTTTTATACACTGAATCTTGTTATAAACTGAATTTTTATACACTGAATTTTTTTTATAAACTGAATTTTTATACACTGAATTTTCATGTACCTAAATTTTTATAAATTTAATTTTCATTTACTGAATTTTTAAACACTGAATTTTTTATACACTTAATTTTTTTCATACAGTGAACTTTTACACACCGAATTTTTATACACTGAATTTGGTTATAAACTTAATTTTTATACACTTATTTTTTGTATACCCTGAATTTTCATGTACTTAAATTTTTATACATTTAATTTTTGATACACGTAATTTTTTCATACAGTGAACTTTTACACACCGAATTTTTATACACTGAATTTTGTTATGAACTGAATTTTTATACACTGAATTTTGTTATAAACTGAATTTTTGTACACTGAATTTTTGTATACACTGAATTTTTATACACTGAATTTTCATGTACCTACATTTTTATACATTTAATTTTTAAACACTGAATTTTTGATACACTTAATTTTTTTATACAGTGAACTTTTACACACCGAATTTTTATACACTGAATTTTGTTATAAACTGAATTTTTATACACTGAATTTTGTTATAAACTGAATTTTTATACACTGAATTTTGTTATAAACTGAATTTTTATACACTGAATTTTGTTATAAACTGAATTTTTATACACTGAATTTTGTTATAAACTGAATTTTTATACACTGAATTTTGTTATAAACTGAATTTTTATACACTGAATTTTGTTATAAACTGAATTTTTATACACTTATTTTTTGTATACACTGAATTTTCATGTACTTAAACTTTTATACATTTAATTTTTGATTCACGTAATTTTTTCATACAGTGAACTTTTACACACCAAATTTTTATACACTGAATTTTGTTATAAACTGAATTTTTATACACTGAATTTTGTTATAAACTGAATTTTTATACACTGAATTTTGTTATAAACTGAATTTTTATACACTGAATTTTGTTATAAACTGAATTTTTATACACTGAATTTTGTTATAAACTGAATTTTTATACACTGAATTTTGTTATAAACTGAATTTTTATACACTTATTTTTTGTATACACTGAATTTTCATGTACTTAAACTTTTATACATTTAATTTTTGATTCACGTAATTTTTTCATACAGTGAACTTTTACACACCAAATTTTTATACACTGAATTTTGTTATAAACTGAATTTTTATACACTGAATTTTGTTATAAACTGAATTTTTATACACTGAATTTTGTTATAAACTGAATTTTTATACACTGAATTTTGTTATAAACTGAATTTTTATACACTGAATTTTGTTATAAACTGAATTTTTATACACTGAATTTTGTTATAAACTGAATTTTTATACACTGAATTTTGTTATAAACTGAATTTTTATACACTTATTTTTTGTATACACTGAATTTTCATGTACTTAAACTTTTATACATTTAATTTTTGATTCACGTAATTTTTTCATACAGTGAACTTTTACACACCAAATTTTTATACACTGAATTTTGTTATAAACTGAATTTTTATACACTGAATTTTGTTATAAACTGAAATTTTTATACACTTATTTTTTGTATACACTGAATTTTTAAACACTGAATTTTCATGTACCTACATTTTTATACATTTAATTTTTAAACACTGAATTTTTGATACACTTAATTTTTCCATACAGTGTACTTTTACACACCGAATTTTTATACACTGAATTTTGTTATAAACTGAATTTTTATACACTGAATTTTGTTATAAACTGAATTTTTATACACTGAATTTTGTTATAAACTGAATTTTTATACACTGAATTTTGTTATAAACTGAATTTTTATACACTTATTTTTTGTATACACTGAATTTTTAAACACTGAATTTTCATGTACCTACATTTTTATACATTTAATTTTTAAACACTGAATTTTTGATACACTTAATTTTTCCATACAGTGTACTTTTACACACCGAATTTTTATACACTGAATTTTGTTATAAACTGAATTTTTATACACTGAATTTTGTTATAAACTGAATTTTTATACACTGAATTTTGTTATAAACTGAATTTTTATACACTGAATTTTGTTATAAACTGAATTTTTATACACTGAATTTTGTTATAAACTGAATTTTTATACACTTAATTTTTGTATACACTGAATTTTCATGTACATAAATGTGTATACATTTAATTTTCATACACTGAATTTTTAAACACTGAATTTTTGATACACTTAATTTTTTCATACAGTGAACTTTTACACACCGAATTTTTATACACTGAATTTTGTTATAAACTGAATTTTTATACACTGAATTTTGTTATAAACTGAATTTTTATACACTGAATTTTGTTATAAACTGAATTTTTATACACTGAATTTTGTTATAAACTGAATTTTTATACACTTATTTTTTGTATACACTGAATTTTTAAACACTGAATTTTCATGTACCTACATTTTTATACATTTAATTTTTAAACACTGAATTTTTAAACACTGAATTTTTGATACACTTAATTTTTCCATACTGTGTACTTTTACACACCGAATTTTTATACACTGAATTTTGTTATAAACCGAATTTTTATACACTGAATTTTGTTATGAACTAAATTTTTATACACTGAATTTTTGTATACACTGAATTTTTATACACTGAATGTTCATGTAACAACATTTTTTATACATTTAATTTTTATACACTGAATTTTCATGTGCTTACATTTTTAAACACTGAATTTGTTTATACACTTAATTTTTTCATACAGTGAACTTTTACACACCGAATTTTTATACACTGAATTTTGTTATAAACTGAATTTTTATACACTGAATTTTGTTATAAATTGTATTTTTATACACAGAATTTTTTTTATAAACTGAATTTTTTTTATATAAACTGAATTTTTATACACTGAATTTTCATGTATCTAAATTTTTATACATTTAATTTTCATACACTGAATTTTTAAACACTGAAGTTTTTATACACTTAATTTTTTCATACAGTGAACTTTTACACACCGAATTTTTATACACTGAATGTTGTTATAAACTGAATTTTTATACACTTATTTTTGTTATAAACTGAATTTTTATACACTGAATTTTGTTATAAACTGAATTTTTATACACTGAATTTTGTTATAAACTGAATTTTTATACACTTATTTTTTGTATACACTGAATTTTCATGTACTTAAACTTTTATACATTTAATTTTTGATTCACGTAATTTTTTCATACAGTGAACTTTTACACACCGAATTTTTATACACTGAATTTTGTTATAAACTGAATTTTGTTAGAAACTGAATTTTTATACACTTAATTTTTGTATACACTGAATTTTCATGTACATAAATTTGTATACATTTAATTTTCATACACTGAATTTTTAAACACTGAATTTTTGATACACTTAATTTTTTCATACAGTGAACTTTTACACACCGAATTTTTATACACTGAATTTTGTTATAAACTGAATTTTTATACACTGAATTTGGTTATAAACTGAATTTTTATACACTGAATTTTGTTATAAACTGAATTTTTATACACTTATTTTTTGTATACACTGAATTTTCATGTACTTAAATTTTTATACATTTAATTTTTGATACACGTAATTTTTTCATACAGCGAACTTTTACACACCGAATTTTTATACACTGAATTTTGTTATAAATTGAATTTTGTTAAAAACTGAATTTTTATACACTTAATTTTTGAATACACTGAATTTTCATGTACCTAAATTTGTATACATTTAATTTTCATACACTGAATTTTTAAACACTGAATTTTTTATACACTTAATTTTTTCATACAGTGAACTTTTACACACCGAATTTTTATACACTGAATTTTGTTATAAACGGAATTTTTATACACTGAATTTTGTTATAAACTGCATTTTTATACACTTATTTTTTGTATACACTAAATTTTCATGTACTTAAATTTTTATACATTTAATTTTTGATACACGTAATTTTTTCATACAGTGAACTTTTACACACCAAATTTTTATACACTGAATTTTGTTATAAACTGAATTTTTGTACACTGAATTTTTGTATACACTGAATTTTTATACACTGAATTTTCATGTACCTACATTTTTATACATTTAATTTTTAAACACTGAATTTTTGATACACTTAATTTTTTCATACAGTGAACTTTTACACACTGAATTTTTATACACTGAATTTTGTTATAAACTGAATTTTTATACACTGAATTTTGTTATAAACTGAATTTTTATACACTTATTTTTTGTATACACTGAATTTTCATGTACTTAAATTTTTATACATTAAATTTTTATACATTTAATTTTTGATACACGTAATTTTTTCATACTTTTACACACCAAATTTTTATACACTGAATTTTCATGTACCTAAATTTTTATACATTTAATTTTTAAACACTGAATTTTTGATACACTTAATTTTTTCATACAGTGAACTTTTACACACCGAATTTTTATACACTGAATTTTGTTAGAAACTGAATTTTTATACACTGAATTTTGTTATAAACTGAATTTTTATACACTTATTTTTTGTATACACTGAATTTTCATGTACTTAAATTTTTATACATTAAATTTTTATACATTTAATTTTTGATACACGTAATTTTTTCATACTTTTACACACCAAATTTTTATACACTGAATTTTCATGTACCTAAATTTTTATACATTTAATTTTTAAACACTGAATTTTTGATACACTTAATTTTTTCATACAGTGAACTTTTACACACCGAATTTTTATACACTGAATTTTGTTATAAACTGAATTTTTATACATTGAATTTTGTTATAAACTGAATTTTTATACACTGAATTTTGTTAAAAACTGAATTTTGTTAGAAACTGAATTTTTATACACTTAATTTTTGTATACACTGAATTTTCATGTACGGTATCTAAATTTTTATACATTTAATTTTCATACACTGAATTTTTAAACACTGAAGTTTTTATACACTTAATTTTTTCATACAGTGAACTTTTACACACCAAATTTTTATACACTGAATTTTGTTATAAACTGTATTTTTATACACTGAATTTTTTTTATAAACTGAATTTTTTTTTTTATAAACTGAATTTTTATACACTGAATTTTCATGTATCTAAATTTTTATACATTTAATTTTCATACAGTGAATTTTTAAACACTGAAGTTTTTATACACTTAATTTTTTCATACAGTGAACTTTTACACACCAAATTTTTATACACTGAATTTTGTTATAAACTGAATTTTTATACACTGAATTTTGTTATAAATTGTATTTTTATACACAGAATTTTTTTTATAAACTGAATTTTTTTTATTTATAAACTGAATTTTTATACACTGAATTTTCATGTATCTAAATTTGTATACATTTAATTTTCATACACTGAATTTTTAAACACTGAAGTTTTTATACACTTAATTTTTTCATACAGTGAACTTTTACACACCGAATTTTTATACACTGAATTTTGTTATAAACTGAATTTTTATAGACTGAATTTTCATGTAACTAAATTTTTATACACTTAATTTTTTATGCACTGAATATTTAAACGCGCATTTTGCTAACAATTTTTTTCAACAAATTTTTGGCATGATTTGATGTTAAAAAAAAAATTAAAAAAAGGAGTTCACAAAATTGAAAGAATTCCGTGACTTAAAGACTCTTAGTTGTAATAAAGAGGCAAATGAAGTTAGTTGTAATTGAAGGTGTGTCACCTGCTCAGGTGTTCCTCAAAGAGCTGGAGCGCCAGCAGCTGCAGGACACTCTGCACAAAGACGTCATGGCCAAGATCCTCTTCCTGCAGCGCTGGTTCAAGGCCCGCCTGCAGAGGAAAGACTTCCTGGACATGAGACGAGCGGCCGTGGTCATCCAGGTACAATCCACGTCCATTCAGGCCTGACCTGGTGTTGTCTAATCAATCCCACTCTGGGTGTTTGTGTTCCCACAGCGCTGTTGGCACACATACTGCCAGCAGGAGAGGAGGTGTTGTCTAATCCCACTCTGGGTGTTTGTGTTCCCACAGCACTGTTGGCACACATACTGCCAGCAGGAGAGGAGGTGTTGTCTAATCCCACTCTGGGTGTTTGTGTTCCCACAGCGCTGTTGGCACACATACTGCCAGCAGGAGAGGAGGTGTTGTCTAATCCCACTCTGGGTGTTTGTGTTCCCACAGCACTGTTGGCACACATACTGCCAGCAGGAGAGGAGGCGACGTGCTGCCACTCTCATCCAGGCCGTGTGGAGGGGCCACCGCCAGAGAGGGATGCTGAGTCGCCAGAGACAAGGAGCCACCAAGATCCAGGCGCTGGTCAGAGGCCACTCGGCACGGAGGAGGTATCACAACTAGTATCACATTATATACACTTGGATCGCAACTGTCCAAAATGAGTGCTTCGATACAAGCGGTCCTGCAGCGTGTTTACTTGTGTGTGATATCATGTGCGATACAAGAGGTCCTGCAGCGTGTTTACTTGTGTGTGATATCATGTGCGATACAAGCAGTCCTGCAGCGTGTTTACTTGTGTGTGATATCATGTGCGATACAAGCGGTCCTGCAGCGTGTTTACTTGTGTGTGATATCATGTGCGATACAAGAGGTCCTGCAGCGTGTTTACTTGTGTGTGATATCATGTGCGATGCAAGAGGTCCTGCAGCGTGTTTATTTGTGTGTGTGAAATCATGTGCGATACAAGCGGTCCCGCAGCGTGTTTACTTGTGTGTGATGTAATGTGTGATATCATGTGCGATGCAAGCGGTCCTGCAGTGTGTTTACTTGTGTGTGATATCATGTGCGATACAAGAGGTCTTGCAGCGTGTTTACTTGTGTGTGATATCATGTGCGATACAAGAGGTCTTGCAGCGTGTTTACTTGTGTGTGATATCATGTGCGATGCAAGCGGTCCTGCAGCGTGTTTACTTGTGTTTGATATCATGTGCGATACAAGCGGTCCCACAGCGTGTTTACTTGTGTGTGATATCATGTGCGATACAAGAGGTCCCGCAGCGTATTTACTTGTATGATATCATGTGCGATACAAGCAATCCCGCAACGTGTTTACTTGTGTGTGTTATCATGTGCAATACAAGAGGTCCTGCAGCGTGTTTACTTGTGTGTGATATCATGTGCGATACAAGCGGCCCCGCAGCGTGTTTACTTGTGTGTGATATCATGTGCGATACAAGAGGTCCTGCAGTGTGTTTACTTGTGTGTGATATCATGTGCGATACAAGCAGTCCCACAGCGTGTTTACTTGTGTGTGATATCATGTGCGATACAAGCAGTCCCGCAGCGTGTTTACTTGTGTGGGATATCATGCGCGGTATAAGTGGTCCCGTAGCATGTTTACTTGTGTGTGATATCATGTGCGATACAAGTGGCTCCTGCAGCGTGTTTACTTGTGTGTGATATCATGTGCGATACAAGCGGCCCCGCAGCGTGTTTACTTGTGTGCTATTGACCTTTAAAAGAGGTATTAAAATAAAAATGCTTGCTTAAATCAAAGTGTGTACCTGCTTTGGTACTTGACAAAATATATATGTTAGCATGCTAACATTAGCATGCTAACTTTTTTAGCCAGCTATTGCCCCTTAGAAGAGGTATTAAGATAAAAAATGCTTGCTCAAATCAAAGTGTGTATGGGATTTGGTATTTGACAAAATCTGTTAGCATGCTAACATTAGCATGCTAACTTTTTTAGCCAGCTATTGCCCCTTAAAAGAGGTATTAAGATAAAAATGCTTGCTCAAATCAAAGTGTGTATGGGATTTGGTACTTGACAAAATCTGTTAGCATGCTAACATTAGCCTGCTAACTTTTTTAGCCAGCTATTGCCCCTTAAAAGAGGTATTAAGATAAAAATGCTTGCTCAAATCAAAGTGTGTACGGGATTTGGTACTTGACAAAATCTGTTAGCATGCTAACATTAGCCTGCTAACTTTTTTAGCCAGCTATTGCCCCTTAAAAGAGGTATTAAGATAAAAATGCTTGCTCAAATCAAAGTGTGTATGGGATTTGGTACTTGACAAAATCTGTTAGCATGCTAACATTAGCCTGCTAACTTTTTTAGCCAGCTATTGCCCCTTAAAAGAGGTATTAAGATAAAAATGCTTGCTCAAATCAAAGTGTGTATGGGATTTGGTACTTGACAAAATCTGTTAGCATGCTAACATTAGCCTGCTAACTTTTTTAGCCAGCTATTGCCCCTTAAAAGAGGTATTAAGATAAAAACGCTTGCTCAAATCAAAGTGTGTATGGGATTTGGTACTTGACAAAATCTGTTAGCATGCTAACATTAGCATGCTAACTTTTTTAGCCAGCTCTTGCCCCTTAAAAGAGGTATTAAGATAAAAACGCTTGCTCAAATCAAAGTGTGTATGGGATTTGGTACTTGACAAAATATGTTAGCATGCTAACATTAGCCTGCTAACTTTTTTAGCCAGCTATTGCCCCTTAAAAGAGGTATTAAGATAAAAATGCTTGCTCAAATCAAAGTGTGTATGGGGTTTGGTACTTGACAAAATCTGTTAGCATGCTAACATTAGCATGCTAACTTTTTTAGCCAGCTTTTGCCCCTTAAAAGAGGTATTAAGATAAAAATGCTTGCTCAAATCAAAGTGTGTATGGGATTTGGTACTTGACTAAATCTGTTAGCATGCTAACATTAGCATGCTAACTTTTTTAGCCAACTATTGCCCCTTAAAAGAGGTATTAAGATAAAAACGCTTGCTCAAATCAAAGTGTGTATGGGATTTGGTACTTGACAAAATCTGTTAGCATGCTAACATTAGCCTGCTAACTTTTTTAGCCAGCTATTGCCCCTTAAAAGAGGTATTAAGATAAAAATGCTTGCTCAAATCAAAGTGTGTATGGGATTTGGTACTTGACAAAATCTGTTAGCATGCTAACATTAGCATGCTAACTTTTTTAGCCAGCTATTGCCCCTTAAAAGAGGTATTAAGATAAAAATGCTTGCTCAAATCAAAGTGTGTATGGGATTTGGTACTTGACAAAATCTGTTAGCATGCTAACATTAGCATGCTAACTTTTTTAGCCAGCTATTGCCCCTTAAAAGAGGTATTAAGATGAAAACGCTTGCTCAAATCAAAGTGTGTATGAGATTTGGTACTTGACAAAATCTGTTAGCATGCTAACATTAGCCTGCTAACTTTTTTAGCCAGCTTTTGCCCTTTAAAAGAGGTATTACATTAAAATCAAAGTGTGAGATGCTGTAATTGAACCAAGACTTACTTGTTTTTATATTCCAGATGCCACTCTATGCGTGAGGAGAAACGTAAAAAAGAGGAGGAGGAGGAGGAGGAGGAGAAGGAATCGAAGAGGAAGGCAGAAGAAGAGGAAAGGCGGCGGCGGGTTGAAGAGGAGGAAAGGAGGCGTCAGGAAGAAGAGGAGGAAAGGAGGCGGAGAATGGAGGAGGAAGAAGAGGAAAGAAGGAGAGCAGAGGAGGAGGACAGGAGGAGGAGTAGAGAAGAGGAGGAAGCAGCCAGGAAAGCGCTGGAAGCTCAGGCTGCGGAGAAGAAAGCAAAGGAGCCTCAAACGAGAGACGATCCAGACATAGAACTGATCACAGAGGAGATGCTGGACCGCAACCTGCCAGGACCAGAACCAGGAGAGGAGGACGGGGAGGCCACGTCAAGCTCCCACACAGAGGAGGAGGAGCAGGAGGAGGAATGGCGAGCACAAGAAGGAGAGGAGGAACTTCTCAGGTCTGGTGTGGAGACCAACGGTACTCTGGCTGAGGCTGGACCTCGGCTCAGCAAGGAGGAGGATTTCTCCCAGGCGGACCATAAGCCAACCAGGGCCCAGGGATCCAGAAGCCAGGAGAAGCGCGAGCAGAGGCGGCGGAGAGGTCTGGAGCACAACCAGAGAGAGACGGAGCGAGCGGCGTCTTCCTCCGCGCCCGCCGGCGACCAGATCTCCACGCCGCTCGAGCGAGCGGACAGCAAGGAGCTGGACCAGTACACCTTCGTGGCCTGGAAGGTGAAGGACGACAAAGGAGGGAGGAAGGAGGCCAAACGTCCCCCGCCGTCGTCCGCCGCCGTACGTCCCACCACGTTGTCGCTGCGAACCGCCGACGGGAGCGCGGCGGACGGCGGCGCCGCCAGCCTGCAGCGCCGCCACGGGCCGGCCAAGGAGAAGGCGGACAAGAGGAAGAAGGGCGCCGGGGAACATTCTCCCCCAGCTGACATCAGAGAGCAGACAAGGTCCACACAGCCTCTCCAACATCACACTTCCTGTCACATGCTAATATGACCACGCCACTTCCTGTTTCTTTGCAGGAGTCAAACTACCTCGTCCTCGTTGGACCCGTGGTCTCCAGGCCCCGAGGGTGCTGCTGCGCTCCTAACCAGAGAGGTATTCACCCCGGTCTTACCCACTTGCTCCCTTTTGGGCCACAAGTCCTCCACTTTTTCAGAAAGTTGCAGCAAAAGTTGCGAGGCTTTGAGTCTACACATGAGTACCCAGTTGGCACTGAGAGCTTTGAGTCTACACATGAGTACCCAGTTAGCACTGAGAGCTTTGAGTCTACACATGAGTACCCAGTTGACACTGAGAGCTTTGAGTCTACACATGAGTACCCAGTTGGCACTGAGAGCTTTGAGTCTACACATGAGTACCCAGTAGGCACTGAGAGCTTTGAGTCTACACATGAGTACCCAGTTGGCACTGAGAGCTTTGAGTCTACACATGAGTACCCAGTTGGCACTGAGAGATTTGAGTCTACACATGAGTACCCAGTTGGCACTGAGAGCTTTGAGTCTACACATGAGTACCCATTTGGCACTGAGAGCTTTGAGTCTACACATGAGTACCCAGTTGGCACTGAGAGCTTTGAGTCTACACATGAGTACCCAGTGGGCACTGAGAGCTTTGAGTCTACACATGAGTACCCAGTTGGCACTGAGAGCTTTGAGTCTACACATGAGTACCCAGTAGGCACTGAGAGCTTTGAGTCTACACATGAGTACCCAGTTGGCACTGACAGCTTTGAGTCTCCACATGAGTACCCAGTTGGCACTGAGAGCTTTGAGTCTACACATGAGTACTCAGTGGGCACTGAGAGCTTTGAGTCTACACATGAGTATCCAGTTGGCACTGAGAGCTTTGAGTCTACACATGAGTACCCAGTTGGCACTGAGAGCTTTGAGTCTACACATGAGTACCCAGTTGGCACTGAGAGCTTTGAGTCTACACATAAGTACCCAGTTGGCACTGAGAGATTTGAGTCTACACATGAGTACCCAGTTGGCACTGAGAGCTTTGAGTCTACACATGAGTACCCAGTTGGCACTGAGAGATTTGAGTCTACACATGAGTACCCAGTTGGCACTGAGAGCTTTGAGTCTACACATGAGTACCCATTTGGCACTGAGAGCTTTGAGTCTACACATGAGTACCCAGTTGGCACTGAGAGCTTTGAGTCTACACATGAGTACCCAGTGGGCACTGAGAGCTTTGAGTCTACACATGAGTACCCAGTTGGCACTGAGAGCTTTGAGTCTACACATGAGTACCCAGTAGGCACTGAGAGCTTTGAGTCTACACATGAGTACCCAGTTGGCACTGACAACTTTGAGTCTCCACATGAGTACCCAGTTGGCACTGAGAGCTTTGAGTCTACACATGAGTACTCAGTGGGCACTGAGAGCTTTGAGTCTACACATGAGTATCCAGTTGGCACTGAGAGCTTTGAGTCTACACATGAGTACCCAGTTGGCACTGAGAGCTTTGAGTCTACACATGAGTACCCAGTTGGCACTGAGAGCTTTGAGTCTACACATAAGTACCCAGTTGGCACTGAGAGATTTGAGTCTACACATGAGTACCCAGTTGGCACTGAGAGCTTTGAGTCTACACATGAGTACCCAGTTGGCACTGAGAGCTTTGAGTCTACACATGAGTACCCAGTTGGCACTGACAGCTTTGAGTCTACACATGAGTACCCAGTTGGCACTGAGAGCTTTGAGTCTACACATGAGTACCCAGTTGGCACTGAGAGCTTTGAGTCTACACATAAGTACCCAGTTGGCACTGAGAGATTTGAGTCTACACATGAGTACCCAGTTGGCACTGAGAACTTTGAGTCTACACATGAGTACCCAGTTGGCACTGAGAGCTTTGAGTCTACACATGAGTACCCAGTTGGCACTGACAGCTTTGAGTCTACACATGAGTACCCAGTTGGCACTGAGAGCTTTGAGTCTACACATGAGTACCCAGTTGGCACTGAGAGCTTTGAGTCTACACATGAGTACCCAGTTGGCACTGAGAGCTTTGAGTCTACACATGAGTACCCAGTTGGCACTGACAGCTTTGAGTCTACACATGAGTACCCAGTTGGCACTGAGAGCTTTGCGTCTACACATGAGTACCCAGTTGGCACTGAGAG
>NC_084561.2:3536323-3541323 GCF_033978685.3 Nerophis lumbriciformis
TAACCACAACACAACGTACCAAACAATAAACAAACAAGGTCCTCTAACCACAACACAACGTACCAAACAATAAAGGTCCTCTAACCACAACACAACGTACCAAACAATAAACAAACAAGGTCCTATAACCACAACACAACGTACCAAACAATAAACAAACAAAGTCCTATAACCACAACACAACGTACCAAACAATAAACAAACAAGGTCCTATAACCACAACACAACGTACCAAACAATAAACAAACAAGGTCCTATAACCACAACACAACGTACCAAACAATAAAGGTCCTATAACCACAGCACAACGTACCAAACAATAAACAAACACGGTCCTATAACCACAACACAACGTACCAAACAATAAACAAACAAGGTCCTATAACCACAACACAACGTACCAAACAATAAACAAACAAGGTCCTATAACCACAACACAACGTACCAAACAATAAAGGTCCTATAACCACAGCACAACGTACCAAACAATAAACAAACACGGTCCTATAACCACAACACAACGTACCAAACAATAAACAAACAAGGTCCTATAACCACAACACAACGTACCAAACAATAAACAAACAAGGTCCTATAACCACAACACAACGTACCAAACAATAAACAAACAAGGTCCTATAACCACAACACAACGTACCAAACAATAAACAAACAAGGTCCTATAACCACAACACAACGTACCAAACAATAAACAAACAAAGTCCTATAACCACAACACAACGTACCAAACAATAAAGGTCCTATAACCACAACACAACGTACCAAACAATAAACAAACAAGGTCCTATAACCACAACACAACGTACCAAACAATAAAGGTCCTATAACCACAGCACAACGTACCAAACAATAAACAAACAAGGTCCTATAACCACAACACAACGTACCAAACAATAAACAAACAAGGTCCTATAACCACAACACAACGTACCAAACAATAAACAAACAAGGTCCTATAACCACAACACAACGTACCAAACAATAAACAAACAAAGTCCTATAACCACAACACAACGTACCAAACAATAAAGGTCCTATAACCACAACACAACGTACCAAACAATAAACAAACAAGGTCCTATAACCACAACACAACGTACCAAACAATAAAGGTCCTATAACCACAGCACAACGTACCAAACAATAAACAAACAAGGTCCTATAACCACAACACAACGTACCAAACAAGAAACAAACAAGGTCCTATAACCACAACACAACGTACCAAACAATAAACAAACAAAGTCCTATAACTACAACACAACGTACCAAACAATAAACAAACAAGGTTCTATAACCACAACAGAACGTACCAAACAATAAACAAACAAGGTCCTATAACCACAACACAATGTACCAAACAATAAACAAACAAAGTCCTATAACCACAACACAACGTACCAAACAATAAACAAACAAGGTCCTATAACCACAACACAACGTACCAAACAATAAAGGTCCTATAACCACAACAGAACGTACCAAACAATAAACAAACAAGGTCCTATAACCACAACACAATGTACCAAACAATAAACAAACAAAGTCCTATAACCACAACACAACGTACCAAACAATAAACAAACAAGGTCCTATAACCACAACACAACGTACCAAACAATAAAGGTCCTATAACCACAACAGAACGTACCAAACAATAAACAAACAAGGTCCTATAACCACAACACAACGTACCAAACAATAAACAAACAAGGTCCTATAACCACAACACAACGTACCAAACAATAAACAAACACGGTCCTATAACCACAACACATTGACCAAACAATAAACAAACAAGGTCCTATAACCACAACACAACGTACCAAACAATAAACAAACAAGGTCCTATAACCACAACACAATGTACCAAACAATAAACAAACAAAGTCCTATAACCACAACACAACGTACCAAACAATAAACAAACAAGGTCCTATAACCACAACACAACGTACCAAACAATAAAGGTCCTATAACCACAACACAACGTACCAAACAATAAACAAACAAAGTCCTATAACCACAACACAACGTACCAAACAATAAACAAACAAGGTCCTATAACCACAACAAAACGTACCAAACAATAAACAAACAAGGTCCTATAACCACAACACAACGTACCAAACAATAAACAAACAAGGTCCTATAACCACAACACAACGTACCAAACAATAAACAAACAAGGTCCTATAACCACAACACAATGTACCAAACAATAAACAAACTAAGTCCTATAGCCACAACACAACGTACCAAACAATAAAGGTCCTATAACCACAACACAACGTACCAAACAATAAACAAACAAGGTCCTATAACCACAACACAACGTACCAAACAAACAATAAAGGTCCTCTAACCACAACACAACGTACCAAACAAACAATAAAGGTCCTATAACCACAACACAACGTACCAAACAATAAACAAACAAGGTCCTATAACCACAACACAACGTACCAAACAATAAACAAACAAGGTCCTATAACCACAACACAACGTACCAAACAATAAACAAACAAGGTCCTATAACCACAACACAACGTACCAAACAATAAACAAACAAAGTCCTATAACCACAACACAACATACCAAACAATAAACAAACAAGGTCCTATAACCACAACACAATGTACCAAACAATAAACAAACAAGGTCCTATAACCACAACACAACGTACCAAACAATAAAGGTCCTATAACCACAACGTACCAAACAATAAACAAACAAGGTCCTATAACCACAACACAACGTACCAAACAATAAAGGTCCTATAACCACAACAGAACGTACCAAACAATAAACAAACAAGGTCCTATAACCACAACACAACGTACCAAACAATAAACAAACAAGGTCCTATAACCACAACAGAACGTACCAAACAATAAACAAACAAGGTCCTATAACCACAACAAAACGTACCAAACAATAAACAAACAAGGTCCTATAACCACAACACAACGTACCAAACAATAAACAAACAAGGTCCTATAACCACAACACAACGTACCAAACAATAAACAAACAAGGTCCTATAACCACAACACAACGTACCAAACAATAAACAAACAAGGTCCTATAACCACAACACAACGTACCAAACAATAAACAAACAAGGTCCTATAACCACAACACAACGTACCAAACAATAAACAAACAAGGTCCTATAACCACAACACAACGTACCAAACAATAAACAAACAAGGTCCTATAACCACAACACAACGTACCAAACAATAAACAAACAAGGTCCTATAACCACAACACAACGTACCAAACAAACAAGGTCCTATAACCACAACACAACGTACCAAACAATAAAGGTCCTATAACCACAACACAACGTACCAAACAATAAAGGTCCTATAACCACAGCACAACGTACCAAACAATAAACAAACAAGGTCCTATAACCACAACACAACGTACCAAACAATAAACAAGCAAGGTCCTATAACCACAACACAATGTACCAAACAATAAACAAACAAAGTCCTATAACCACAACACAACGTACCAAACAATAAACAAACAAAGTCCTATAACCACAACACAACGTACCAAACAATAAAGGTCCTATAACCACAACACAACGTACCAAACAATAAACAAACAAGGTCCTATAACCACAACACAACGTACCAAACAATAAAGGTCCTATAACCACAACACAACGTACCAAACAATAACCAAACAAGGTCCTATAACCACAACAGAACGTACCAAACAATAAACAAACAAGGTCCTATAACCACAACACAATGTACCAAACAATAAACAAACAAAGTCCTATAACCACAACACAACGTACCAAACAATAAACAAACAAGGTCCTATAACCACAACACAACGTACCAAACAATAAAGGTCCTATAACCACAACACAACGTACCAAACAATAAACAAACAAGGTCCTATAACCACAACACAACGTACCAAACAATAAAGGTCCTATAACCACAACACAACGTACCAAACAATAAAGGTCCTATAACCACAACAGAATGTACCAAACAATAAACAAACAAGGTCCTATAACCACAACACAACGTACCAAACAATAAACAAACAAGGTCCTATAACCACAACACAACGTACCAAACAATAAACAAACAAGGTCCTATAACCACAACACAACGTACCAAACAATAAACAAACAAGGTCCTATAACCACAACACAATGTACCAAACAATAAACAAACAAAGTCCTATAACCACAACACAACGTACCAAACAATAAACAAACAAGGTCCTATAACCACAACACAACGTACCAAACAATAAAGGTCCTATAACCACAACACAACGTACCAAACAATAAACAAACAAGGTCCTATAACCACAACAGAACGTACCAAACAATAAACAAACAAGGTCCTATAACCACAACACAACGTACCAAACAATAAAGGTCCTATAACCACAACACAACGTACCAAACAATAAACAAACAAGGTCCTATAACCACAACAGAACGTACCAAACAATAAACAAACAAGGTCCTATAACCACAACACAACGTACCAAACAAACAATAAAGGTCCTATAACCACAACACAATGTACCAAACAAACAATAAAGGTCCTATAACCACAACACAACGTACCAAACAATAAAGGTCCTATAACCACAACACAACGTACCAAACAATAAACAAACAATAAAGGTCCTCTAACCACAACACAACGTACCAAACAAACAATAAAGGTCCTCTAACCACAACACAAGCAGGTTTATTTGAACACAACACAAATGAATCCTTTAGTGCATGATATGTTTTATTTATTACTCTTTTTTAATTGATTTATTACATTTTACTTGTGTTACTGTAAGTGAAAATCTGCTCTGCAATCATATCATCTCCCCATTGTGGATGAATAAACATCCGTCTATCATCCATCCATCTATTATCTGTCATCATCCATCTATCCATCAATCAATTAATCAATCAATCAAAGTTGACTTATATA